>NC_058134.1:238616587-238659540 GCF_016433145.1 Gracilinanus agilis
GAGAGAGAGAGAGAGAGAGAGAGAGAGAGAGAGAGAGAGAGAGAGAGAGAGAGAGAGGAGCTTTCAAAAATGTAGTCTACTCAGACCATAGAAGTGGATAAATCCCCATCAGTCAAAGTTGGCTGTTGCTAAGTGAGAATTCCACATTTGCCTGTGCCATGTTGTAACTACAGGTTTCATCATTTAAGATAAGGCCAAGTCAAGCACCACCCACACCCTCCCACATAAGCTCATTAGGGTTGCAAAATATTCACTTGAATTTCTTTTTCATTTCCACTATTTTTTTTTTTGCAGGAGGTTTTTAAAGATCAAACAGTCTACATCAAATCTCATTGTAGTGGGGTTGTAGTTGATTTGACTTGCTGAAGACAACCAATCAATCAGTTATTCAACATGGATTAAGCATGCTCACTCTGTGTCCACATACTCTATGTTCCCTACACTGGGGTCATGAATTTCTTATTGAATGAATTTTATGAATTATTCACGGATAAAGGAAAGAAGGAAGGAAAGAAGGAATAAAGGAAGGAATCATCCAATCAATCAACTTGTCAACAAGCAAATCCTCTCTTCTTCAGGAGGTCCCACTGACCTGCCCCACTGCTGGCCTTCCCTCTGAGATTAGCTTCCATTGTGTATATATTTTATAAGCATAGTTATTTGAATGTTGTCTCCCCTATTAGAATATGAGCTCCTCGAGGACATGGACCTGTGATTTTCATTATTCATTTCATTTCATTTTCATCTTTTAGATATTTTATTTCCCCAATTACATATAATAATACTTTTCATCATATGTGTTCCAAATATATAAGATCCAAAATGTCTTCATCCTTCTCTTCCCTCCCTTCTCCCAGACACAGTAAGCAAGTACTTAGTCCTTAACACAGGGTCTTAAAAGCACTTAATAAATGTTTATTGACTGAGAGAAATTTATTAAGCACTTAGTAAATGCCTAGACACTGTGCTAAGCACCAGGAATACAAATGTAAAGATGAGACAAAACTCATTTTCATTCTACTAGAAAATTAGTTAAAAGAATTATAAAGCATGGGACTTTGTGAAGACATAGGGAGGCTGGGGCAGCTAGGTTGCTCAGTAGATAGTCAGGCCTGGAAATGGGATGTCCAGGGTTAAATCCAACTTCAGATATATATTAGTTATGTGACCCTGGACAAGTCACTTAACCCTAATTGCCTGGCACTTACTGCTTTTCTGTCTTGGAACTGATAGTATTAATTCCAAGACTAGGGGAGTTTTGCATGGGATAATAGCTAAGTCATATGATTATAATGGAATACTATTGTGCTATAGGAAATGACAAGCTCAGAAAAACCTGGAAAGACTTGCATGAACTGAAGCAGAGTGAAATAAGCAGAACCAGGAAAACATTGTACAGGAATACTTTACAATGAACAATTGTGAATAACAGATATTCTTAGCAATATGGTGATCCAAAACTATCCCAAAGGACCCATGATGAAAAATGCTAATTCTAGAGAAAAGGAACTGAGTCTGGATCTAGATCAAAGCACTTTCTTAAATTTTTTCCATTTCAGTTTCTTTCCACAAAAGGATTAAAAAAACATTTTACATGATTATACATGCAATATCTATATGAAACTGCTTACCATTTCAAGGAATATTGGGGTGGGGAGTGATGGAGGGAGAGAATTTGAAATTCAAAAGTCTTTGAAAAATATTGGAATACCATTGCTGGGTTTTTACCCCAAAGAGATCATAAGGAAAAAAGACTTGTACAAAAATATTTATAACCATGCTCTTTGTGGTGGAAAAAAACTGGAAAACAAGGATATGCCCTTCAATTGGGGAATTGCTGAACAAATTGTGGTATAGGCTGGTGGTGGAATACTATTGTCCTCAAAGGAATAATAAACTGGAGGAATTCCATGTGAACTGGAAAGACCTCCAGGAACTGATGCAGAATGAAAGGAGCAGAGCCAGAAGAACGTTGTACACAGAGAATGATACACTGTGGTAAAATAAAATGTAATGGACTTCTGTACTAGCAGCAATGCAAGGATCCAGGACAATTCTGAGGGATTTATGGAAAAGAACACTACCCACATTCAGAGGAAGAACTACAGGAGTGGAAACACAGAAGAAAAACAACTTCTTAAACACATGGGTTGGTGCTGACATGATTGGGGATGTAGACTTGAAACGACCACACCAATGCAACTATCAATAATATGGAAATAGGTCTCGATTGATGGCCCATGTTAAAACCAGTGGAAATGCACGTTGGCTATGGGGGGGACATTTGAGGGAGGTGAAGGGGAAAGTAAGAACATGAATCATGTAACCATGAAAAATTTTTCTAAAAAAGGAAAGAAAAATATTGGAAACCCTTTTTACATGTAATTGCAAGGAAAAAGAAAAGAAAATTTAAGAAAAAAGAGAATGACCAAATACCCAATCACTCTATGGTCAACCTAGTCATTAGCCTTTCTGAATGTTCTTAGACTGGTCCTTGAAAGAACTGAAGCCATTCCATCTAGATCTAGAGATTATGTTTTATTAAAATAGGCTTGGAGATCTCTGATGCTTACATTATGTGGGACATCAGAAAACTTATCTAACTTTCTTAGGACTTGATTTCCTCATCTGCCAAATGAAAGAGCTGGACTAGATTGCCTTCGGCTATAAGTCTATTATCTCAGGTCATAAGAAAAGTTTTAGAGGACTGTTGGGCAGGTACATGGGTTCAAGAAGCAATGCAAATAATGGAAGATTAGTCAAACATCAGTTGTTAGATGCCTTGTTGCAAATTGCCTAGGAAAGGGGAAAAGGAGACTCAATCAGCAGGGATGATTCAGCATCATTAGCAAAGCTAAGATTTTTAAATGCAGCTGCCTACAAGTAATTGGGTCATTTTCAAGTACTTGAATATTCCTGTATAGGAACATTTTCATCATCAGCTCAAAGCTGAAATAGACTAAAAATTGGTACTCAGGAAAAGTTTGCCTCAAATCTGATCTTTGAGCTTTCATCTTAGTTCTAGGAAGAGAGGAAATGTTCTTTATTCTGAGAGTTAGAAGAACTTAGCCAGTGTCAACTAAAATCCAAACTGCTGTGGTTAAGGACTCCTACCTTATACCACCAATGACCTTTAAACCTTGCCTTCCATGCCAATGAAGCTTGACCACAAAGGAAGGGGTTAGAGAGACTGGAAGGCAATTATAGGTTGTGATATACAGCTTACTGAAACAGAGCATCTGGAGACTAGGAACTAACTCATTGCCCATGACTAGATCCTTTGATTCATATGGATCCAAGTTCAATTCTGGAGGCTTTTCAATTATTATCAAGTATCTTGGGTTTATTTCTCCACCTAACATTTCTCCTGGAAACAACTGTATTTGACTAAAAGGCAGCTTGGTGAGATGGGACAGTGGTGTCAAACCCAAGCTGAAAGGTGCCACTGAACCATCTATAAGGATCCCTGCCTTAGATAAAATACTGATTTAGAAAACCACATACTGACATTATCTAGGCTCTATTGTATTTTTATTTATTAAATTACATTTTAATCAGTCCAGAGCCCTAGGGAGTATGCTAAGTCCAGATAAATGAAGGAAAATTTCCAGCACCTTGGATAGCCCCCCATAATGCATTTATGAGAGGACATGGATAAGCATTGTGTGTGTATGTGTGTGTGTGTGTGTGTGTGTGTGTGTGTGTGTGTGTGTGTGTGTGTGTGTAGAGGGGTTATACTGTCACACAAGGGGTGCTTTATAGCCTTACATAGGGTGCAGAGGCAGGGATGGATTGAAATTTGCAACATTTGAAGGAACATCTATATCCGTGTGATCACATATCAGGAAAGAAGGAAGGGAGGAAAGAAGGAAGGGAGGAAAGAAGGAAGGAAAGGAAGGAGAGAGAGAGAGAGGAAGGGAGAAGGGAAGAATGGAAGAAGAGAAAAAGGGAGGGAGGAAAGGAAAGGAGGTAGGAAGAAAAGAATCCCTTGCATTATCCTATACCCTTAGGTGTTCCTTGGCATCCTCAAAGCCAAAGAGAAAATGAATTTTAATCTCAAGGCCTTTTATTGGTGGTGGTGGGAGAATGGATATTACTTCATTTCTTCTGGATAGCTTCCATCTCTGGTCTTTTCTAAATGAATCTCTTAATGACCAGTGTGGATGCCAGTGTTATGAGCCTTTTAAGCCCATGGAGTCGGGTTCTCTTCTCAGCCTACCTGAAAGTGGCACCTATTCATTTCCATGGGAGCTACATGTGTTTACTTGAAGGGATAATTTAGCCTGTAGGATTTTTTGTCTCATAATTAATGACATTTCCATCCACTTCAAGTGCATGTTTTGTATCTATAATCATTGTTTAAGAAGACTGCATTCCAGAAAAATTAGAGACTATAGAGTCTGAACCCCACCCACAGTGTGATAATTCTGAATCCCCTCTGTCTCTCTCTCCAGCTACTCATCTTCTTAGTCTACCCCACCTTCTCCCACTGGATTCTCAAATTGAGGGATTAAGGAAGGATTTATTGATGGTCAGAGTCATAACATTCTTTGCAAAAATGCTTCCTTTCCCATCAACATGCCTTTACTCAAGCTTTCTCATGTCTGGAATGTATTCCTTCCTTGTCTCAGTCTCTTAGAATTCCTTTTCTCCCTTCAGGGTTCAGCTGAAACATCCCCTTGCATTCGTGGCTTCCTGATCCCCACCCTGACTCAATTCCTGCAAGATGCTAGAGCTCCTTCCATCTCCCAGTTACTCTCTATTTATTTGTGTTTGCTTTGCAAGTGTTGTTGTTCCAGATACTCTGTAAATTCTCTCAGGATAAGCATTCTTCTGTTTTAATCTTTGTGTCCCCAGTATTTAGCACAGTGCCTGGTTCCCAGTGGGAGATTAATAAATGCTTATTAATGGAAGGTTGAATAGACCTTTTTCAAAATAGGCTAGAGTCTAGTCTTCTCTTTCTCATATGGCTTAGTTAGACTCTGTCTATCTGGCAGGAAGATTGGTGGCTAAGATTCTTTTTAATCATGTAAGCCTATAATTCTGTGTTATTCTGGTAGCAAATGCATCTGTTGGTATATATGTGTGTGTACAGACACTCAGGCAGCAAGTGCATACATAGGTATGTATGTTTGTGTCTAGATCAGCTATGTCAGAAGAGGGAGAATGTTTTTTTTTAAGTTAATTACTTTGTTTGCTTGCTACATCAAAGTTCCCAGGTATCTCCCTCCTTCCCTATTCTTCCATCATTAGAGAAGGGATCATTTGAAAAAAAAATATAGAGGACATTTATGTGACACATGCTGGGTTAAGAGCTTTACAAATATTATCCGATTTGATCCTCATAACAACCCCTATGAGGTAAGAAGTATTATATTAAACTGTTTTCATTAAGGAAACTGAGGCAAACAGAGGTTAAATGACTTTTCCAGAGTCACACAACTAATAAATGTTTGAGTCTAGTTTTGACCTCATATTTTGACACCAAGCAGAACCTTATACTCATGTACCATTTAGCTGCCTAAGTGGTGTAGAATCTTTTAATCAAGGGCAGCTAGGTGGCTCAGTGGATAGAGAGCCAGGCCTGGAGTTGGAGGTAGTGGGTTCAAATCTGGCCTCAGACACTTCCTAGCTGTGTAATCCTGGGTAAGTCATATTATTGTGATTGCCTAGCCCTTGCTACTC
Source organism: Gracilinanus agilis (assembly GCF_016433145.1). Classification (NCBI taxonomy): domain Eukaryota; kingdom Metazoa; phylum Chordata; class Mammalia; order Didelphimorphia; family Didelphidae; genus Gracilinanus; species Gracilinanus agilis. The sequence goes on from NC_058134.1 coordinate 238,622,273, forward strand.
TTCTGACTTGGAACCAATACTTTTATTGATGTTAAGAGAAGGTAAGGGTTAAAAAAAAAGTCCTTTCTCTCCAGCATCCCTGCTCTCTTCTGCCTTCTCCTTCCTCTTTCTCTCTCCATCTCCCTTGTATGTGTTGTTTTCTCAAGATAGAATCTAAGCTCCTTGAGGGCAGGCATAATGTTTTCCCTTTCTTTGTATCCCTAGCAGATACCATCGTAGCACTAAATATTTATTGACTGAGGAACTCTCTCTCTCTTTCTGTGTCTCCCTGTATCTCTGTCTCTGTCTCTTTTTCTGGATAGAATGCTAGATTTGGTCTTGGAGTCAGGAAAATCTGAGTTCAAATCTTCCCTCAGACCTTTATTAGCTATTTGACCCTGGGCAAGTCAATTTTCCTCCAACTGCCATGACTTCAGATGTAAAATGGACAATATAATAGCATCTACCTCCCAGGGTTGTTGTGAAGATCAAATGAGAAAATATTTGTAAATGCTTTTCAAACCTTAAAGCACTATATAATTTCAAGCTATTATTATTATAATGCTTCTGAGAACAGAATTTTCTGGCATTAAAATATGAATATTAATGTGTATTTATACATGCACATAATTTGTTCACATTCATTACACATCCCTTGCTGTGACCTTCTCTCTCCTCCCCATCCTCTCTCTCATTTCTGATCCCCATTCTCAAATATCTCCAGTTTTAATTCTGTTAGAATTTGTAGAAGGAGCACAATGAAATAAGACTAGAAAGGTGGAGCAGCCACAGATTGGGGAGGTCCTGAACACTGAGGGAAGGAATGGGAACTTTATTGGGTTAATAATAGAGACTCATTGAAGAGCTTTGGGCAAAGGGATGATTTGACCAGCTCTGTACACAAGGAAGGTGTTGGACTGAAAAAAGAAGATTCTAGACTCTGGTCTGGAAGTTATCCTCATGGTTCTGGCAGGTGGCAAGAGGCCTTCTCATGGCTAGTTAAATTTTATTACCTTCCTATCTCAGAGCAGTTTGTTCAACCTCTCCAAGACCTATCAGAGAAGGTCCAATCCCTGCTCTGAGGGCTGTGTATCTAATTTCCTCGCATTATTGCTCAGCCAGAAGGCAGACACTAAATAAAGGCAACCTCCCAGTTCGCAATGACATCCTGTCTTCAGGCTCAGCGGAAGGATAATGGCCATGTAGGATTTCAGGCACAACTGCTGATTTGCAGTCTCTGCAGGAAATTGCAGTGTTTCTGAGGACAATATTCTTAGTCAAAATAGATTCAATGCAAAGCTGGAATGATGACCGCAGTCAGAGTTAATGATAACTGTGTGTTTGGCTGCAAACCATTTTCTGGTTGCAGACAGGGCACTTACTCAAGTTTGCCCTGAAGCATTGCCTCTTTCTTCTTGACCCTCTCATCAGTGGAATAGAAACCACTGCTATGCTTTCCTTGGGGGCCTGACACAGATTAGGGATGGCAAGAGGCAATTGCAATAATGATATGACTCAACATTCTGAAGCAAACTCAGGATGAAATGGAGAAATGTCGTAGTAGAATTGGGAGAAGGTGTCTCCTTCTTGCTTATCTTTCCCTTGATTTTTTTCCTTTTTGGGATGACAGGCTGTAAGGTCTCTTTGAACCATCCTCTTTGGCTTCTTTCTAGACTCAGCTCAAATACTGTTTTCTGCAAGAGGCATTTTCCAAAACTCTCTCTTCTGGCGTGTATCTTTCTCAGATTATTTTTCCTTTTTGAAAAAATGTATTTGGTATATTAAAATACAAGGTAATCCCCTCCCTCATTAGAAAAGTCAGAATTTGACAAAAAGATATGTGTATATAAAATATGTCTTACTTATTTCTATTTATCAGTTCTTTCTCTAGAGGTGGCCTCATGCAAGTCATTCGTTAAGCAATATTTCTGTTGTGTATAATGTTCTCTTGGTTCTGCTTATTTCACTCTTCGTGATTTTATGTAGGTCTTAGATGACTTTTTATCCACTCTGAATATCTCTTGTAGGTATATAGCTGTTTGCAGGTTGTCTCCTTCATTAGAATGTGAGATCCTTCAGGGTGGGACTATTTTTGTCATTCTCTGTCTCTTTTGCACCTTAGCACAATGCCTGGCAAGCAGTAAACATTGAATTAATTTAATGCTGTTGGAATGACTACGTTGAAAAGGAATCTGCCTTGTAAGCAGATCCCTGGTAGCTGTACTCACTCCCAGGCTGAAAAAGCTCAAAGTGCCTATAATTAGTGCTTAGTAAATGTTTGTAGACATTCAGTGTTGGGGTCCTTCAAGTCTGGGGCTCATTCTGAGCCTTCCTTTGTCAAGCACTTCAGCACTGGTCAGCTCCAGCTCTGTGTTAGGACTTCCCACTTGTCTGACAACTCTTTTGCTGTTGACTAGGTCTTGAAGGCAAGGATGTCCATAAGTAAAAATTTGAAGAAAGAGGATTTGTCTTCAGAGGCCAAGGATCATAGATTTAGGACTGGGAGGGACCTTAGGGGATACCTAATTGTACTCCTTCATTTTACACATGAGGAAAGTGAGGCCTGGGGAAATTGAGTGACTTGTCCAAGGTCATTGAAATACTAAGTTACCTCAAGTTTTAAGGTTTACAGATTATCTTTCTCATAATGACTCGTTGAGGCATATAGGGTAGTAGAATTCCTGACACGGAGTCAGGAAGATCTGAGTTCAAATCCATCCATAGACATTTATTTTCTGTTTGACCCTGGACAATCCACTTAACCTCTGTTTGTCTCGCCATTCCCACATCTATAAAATGGACTAATAAAAAGCACCCTACCTCCAAGGGTTGTTGTGAGAATCAAATGAGATAAAAATTGTAAAGCACTTAGCACAATGCCTGGCACATATACATGTTAGTCATCATCATCATCATTATTATCACCTCAAATTTATTGATGAGGAAAACTGAGGCTTCAAGAGGTTAAGTGTCTCCACCATCCAGGGTCTCATAGATAGTAAATGTTGAAGCAAGGAGTTGAGAGTAGGACTTCTGACTCAAAGTCTACTTTTCTTCCATGCCACCAGATTTGGAAGAGACCTCAAAGTTCATGTCCTTGCAGATCTACCTGGTGTGCTAGTCTCCAAGAGAAAAACATCTTGTTTTTGCTTTCTTTTAATGAACAGGGAATGCATTACCTTCTGAAGGAATCCAATTCATTTTAAGACAGCTGGAGAAGACAACTGGGTGACTCAGTGGATTGAAAGCCAGGCCTGGAGATGGGAGGTTTTAGGTTCAAATCTGTTCTCAGACACTTCCTAGCTGTGTAACCCTGGACAAGTCACCAAACCCCCACTGTCTAGCCCTTACCACTCTTCTGCTACAGTATTGATTCTAAGACAGAAGGTTTTATTTTATTTTTAGATTTAAATATTTTATTTTTTTAAAAAAAATTTCCATAGTTACATGATTCATGTTTTTACTTTCCTCTTCACTCCCCCCCCCCCCCATAGCCAATGCACATTTCCACTGGTTTTTAACATGTGTCATCAATCAATCAAGACTTAGAAGGTAAGGTTTAAAAAAGACATCTGGAATCATTAGGATCTTTTTCTTTGTTCTTTCTACTGAGGTAAAACCTTCTCTCCTGTCACTTTGACTCCAAATCCCCATAATGCTCCAGTGGCCTGGCTTCCAAGGTCCCAGAGGTATCCTCCATGACACAGCAAGTAGGACTTCTTGGCATTTGGAGGATCATGAATCCCTTAGGTGGTCAGTCTGATGAAGCCTTATGTACCCTATCTCAATGCAGAGTTTTTAAATTACAAAAGAAATGGAGTCCATTGAAATACTGTTACCTGAGGGGCAGCTGGGTGGCTCAGTGGATTGAGAGCCAGACCTAGACATGAGAGGTCCTAGGTTCAAATCTGACCTCAGCCACTTCCTAGCTGTGTGACCCTGGGCAAGTCACTTGACCTCCATTGCCTACCTTTACCGCTCTTTTGCCTTGGAGCCAATACATAGTATTGACTCCAAGATGGAAGGTAAGGGTTAAAAAAAAAAAAAGAAATATTGTTATCCAAATACTTTAGTTTTGATATTTAAATGAAAATAATATTTAAATTAGAAATTAGTATTTAATAAAATTGAAATTAATGAATAAATAAAAATAATATTTTAAGTTAACATTTAAAGATTTTTAAAATTAAAAATACAATACTGTATATTGTATCCAAGGCAGAAGAGTGGTAAGGTCTAGGCATTTGGGATTCAGTGACCTGCCCAGGGTCACACAGCTATGAAGGATCAGAGGCCAGATTTGAACCCAGGACTCTAGATTAAGAACTGAGTAAGGCTACAATGAAGCATAGATATAGAATTTTCATGAGGGATGTTGAGCTTAGCAGTGGATATTCCACAGAAGGAAAAGCCTCTGGTGTATATACTCAGAATACCTCCTTTCCAGCCTGGTTTTCATGGTATCCTCCCAAAGTGTTGCTCATGGTTAAAAAATGGAGCCCTTGTACAGAGAAGCTGAAGGCCAAAGGCCAGACTTCTCTTCCTGCAATGCAATACAACATACTTTCCAAAAAATCACAGTTGTCTATGTTTCCACCAAGTGTGTGTGTAAATTTAAGAGCTGGCCCTCTTGCTGGGACATGTTGTTGCTGGCAGAAGCCTGGAGTATCCAACAGCTCTCAATGGGGGGAGGTCAGGGTGGAGGGTGGAGAAAAGGTGGGCAACTTGGAGACTGAAACAAAACTTCCTGCATGGAGGACAAATATTTCTCTATTCTCCCTTGAGTTCTGTTCTCCAGTTCTGCTCTTTTGCTGGGGATCCAGAGGAATTTCTGGTCTATTTGCTTTAGAAGGAGGAGGAAAGGGAGGGAGACAATGAACTGGGTGAGGAGGCAAAGGTGGTAGTTTGTTTTCAGGTTTTTTGTTTTTTTTTTTGGCTTGTTTTTTTAAAAATCTTTTCCAGCAGTTTCACCTGTCAAAACATTATGAGAAATTTGACTGCAACAAGGGAGAAAGAAACAGGAAATAGCAGGAGACCCAGGGCCCAGAGAACATAAAATACAAAGCCTCTACCGTGGCTCTAGAAGTGTTTTACTTCATGAAGTCACAGAACAGGAGGATTGCAAGAGGACTTAGGAACTATTTTCTCCAACTCCTTGCTTAAAAAATGTCCCTTTTGGGGGCAGCTGGGTAGCTCAGTAGATAGAGAGCTAGGCAGATTGGATAACTGGGTTAAAATCTGGCTTAAGACACATCCTAGCTGTGTGACCCTGGGCAAGTTACTTAACCCCCATTGCCTAGTCCTTCTGGCTCTTCTACCTTAGAATACTTAATTTATATTCTAAGACAGAAGGTAAGGGATAAGGGTTTAAACTGTCATCCATTAGGATGCTAATTTTGACTGAAGGATTTAACAGTGGTAATGGACCTTAGAGGTCATTAAGCAGATGATGAATCGAAGGCCTTAGATATTTAGCATATAATATCATAGGCTTGTAGAATTAGAACTTGAAGGGTCTTTAGAAGCCCATTTAGTTCATTCTTCATTTTACAGATGGAATGACAGAGCTGCAGAGAGAGTCCATATCATGTACAAGATCTCTTAGGTAATAAATTGTAAACTCAGGATCTGAACTCAGGAGCCCTGACTTGCCCTGCCACAGCTGAAAGAGGCAGAATTTAGGCTCAAGAGTTCTCTGATGCCAACTCTATCATTCTTTCCACTAGGTCACACTGCTTGGGCAGGGCTGGTTCTTCTCTCTGGGGACAAGCAAGATTAGTCTAACTATAGAATCACAGAATGTTAGAGTGGAAGGGGGCTCAGTGACTAGCTATTTCAACCCATATCTGGAAAACAAATGACCAAAAAAACTTCCTTCCTTCCTTCCTTCCTTCCTTCCTTCCTTCCTTCCTTCCTTCCTTCCTTCCTTCCTTCCTTCCTTCCTTCTTCCTTCCTTCCTTCCTTCCTTCCCTTCCATCTTAGACTCAATTATTATGTATTGGTTTCAAAGCAGAAGATGGTAAGGGCTAGACAATCAGGGTTGAGTGTTTTGCCCAGGGTCACCCAGCTAGGAAGTGTGTGAGGCCAGGTATACTGCTCTATCTATTGAGCCACCTAGTTGTCTCCTAAGCACCTTATATTCTAATGGAGGTGATATGATTTGCATTAAAAATATGTATGTCACAGCAAAACCTATGAAGTAGTACCATAAGAATTATGACCTCCATTTTCTCACTGAGGAACCTGAGGCTCAGACAGATTAAGAGATTTGCCCTTGGTTGCACAAAATTAAGTTTCAGAGACAGGATTTGAACCCAAGTCTTCCTCATTACAGTTTCATTACACTTCTCATTACCTCCTCTAATGCTTGGATCATTTTGTCGGTCATGCACTTTCTCAGAACAAATGAGGTAATAACATGTACAAAGTATTTTGCAAGCCTTAAAGCATCATATAAATAGAAAATATTGTAATCTATCACTGAATGCAATATGGTCATGAATATCTTGTGATAATATATGGAATTAATAGTTTCTCTTTCACTTCAGCCACCTGACTACATGGTACGATTTTAATTCCATTTAGGTATGAAGATAAACGACTAAATTTGTGAGTCCAACATTCGACTTGGAAAATTTGGGACAAGAACATGGCTTTGCTCAGCAGGGCTGCTCTCTGCCTAAGCATGTGTCCTCAGTGGGGAAAAACACCTGTTGGATTTACCAAATCCTCTTAGTCCATGACCCAGGACAAGTGATTCTCCCTTTACCTGGTTAGAAATCAGATCCCTTTACCCTGATTCCATCCGGTCTCCATTTCAATGGTGTGCCAGAAGAAAAGGAAACTTTCCAGGGTGCTGCTTGCTGGAGGACTCGAGAATGAGGACTTTCTGGGAAGCTGATTGGTTTCATTCATAGTCAGTGGTTTGACATGTGCCTTGAGTGTCCATTTAGAAGAAAGTGCATCTCTAAGTGGAGCTATCTGGATAGTTGAATGTCCAGTCCCACATCACAGATGATCAGTAATGGAAAAAGACAGGACTTCAGGGCCCACAACTTTGGTTTTATTCTAGGCTTAGACCTTTACTAGTTCTCTGACCCTGAGCAAGCTACATAATCTCCATGTCCTCATAGTCAAAACTAGGGCAAGATGACTAGGTTTTTGCACCAGGGTGAAAAATTTGGACTGCAATAGAATTGGAAGGAGTTGTGCATACCTTCTCTTAGGAACTTAAAAACAAGATAGCTTAGCACCTAGTTTTCAAGAATTCTTAGATATCTGATAAGAAACTATCAGATTAAAGGCTAGACATTCTTCCCTGCTCAGTCCCTTTCTTTCTCCTCCTACCAACCTCCCCTCCAACAGAAGATATTGGTGCTATTTGTGTCATTGCCCCAAGGAACAAAAATTCCTAGCTATTCCTAGGAATAGCATAGTGAATAGATCACAGGGTCTTAAACTAAGAAGACTTGAGTTCAAATCTAGCCTCAGACACTATCTGAATGTGTCCTGGCAAGTCATTACTTCTATCTGCTTCTGGTTTTCTCTCTGAAAAGGGGGATGATAATGATAGTCCCTTCCTATTAGGGGTTTTGTGATAATAGAATTGAGATTATATTTGTAAAGTCATTCACAAATCTCAAAGTTCTATATAAGTGATTATTAGTGATTACTATGTTCTGTTTTCTCCTCCATAAAAAAGAGCTAACAGCTAAGCTTTCTCTCTCACAGAGGAAAACTTTACATAAACATTAATAGACTCCTTGATTTAGATCTGGCAAGGGAAGAAAGGGAATAATCATTTATAAGTGTCTATTATATGTGGGCAGCTAGGTCCTGCAGTGCATAGAACTCTGGGCTTAGAGTCAGGAAGATGGTTCTTCTTCCTGAGTTCAAATCTGGCCTCACACACTTTCTAACTGTGTCTCTAGGCAAGTCACTTAACCCTGGTTGCCTCAGTTTCCTCATCTGTCAAATGAGCTGGAAAAGGAAATGGCAAACCAGAATCTTTGCCAAGAAAACCTCAGATGGAATTACAAAGAGCTGGACACAACTGATCAACAATAACAACACATATATTCAACAGATAATGAGGGAGAAGGAAAAGGAAGAAAGGAAAGAGGCATGGGGACTGGAAATGAAGTATATAATATATAAAGAATAGTAAGAAGACCAGTTTTTAATTTTTAATTTTTATTTATTTATTTAGAATATGTTTCCATGGTTACATGAGTCATGTTCTTTCTTTCCCCTCCTCCCACCTCCTTCCTGTAGCCAAAGAGCAATTCCACTAGGTTTTACATGTATCATTGATCAAGACCTATTTCCACATTATTAATATTTGCATTAGGGTGATTGCTTAGAGTCTACATCCCTAATTATATATCCATCAACCCATGTGATCAAGTAGATATTTTTCTTCTGTTTCTACTCCCACAGTTCTTTCTCTGGATATGGATAGTGTTCTTTCTTATAAGACCCTCAGAATTGTCTTGCATTGCTGCTAGTAGAGAAGTCTGTTATGTTCGATTTTGCCACTGTGTATCCGTCTCCATATATAATGTTCTTCTGGTTCTGCTCCTTTCACTCTGCATCAATTCCTGGAGGTCTTTTCAGTTCACATGGAATTCCTCCGGTTCATGATTCCTTTTAGCACAATAGTATTCCATCACCAACAGATACCACAATTTGTTCAGCCATTCCCCAATAGAAGGGCATACCCTCATTTTCCAATTTTTTGCCACCACAAAGAGCTTAGCTATACATATTTTTGTACAAGTCTTTTCCTTATTATCTCTTTGGGGGTACAAACCCAGCAGTGGTATGGCTGGATCAAAGGGCAGGCAGTCTTTTAACAACTTTTTTGCATAATTCTAAATTGCCTTCCTGAATGGTTGGATCAATTCACAACTCCACCAGCAATGCATTAATGTCCCAATTTTACCACATCCCTTACAACATTTATTACTTTCCTTTTCTGTCATGTTAGCCAATCTGCTAGGTGTGAGGTGGTACCTCAGAGTTGTTTTGATTTGCATTTCTCTAATTATAAGAGATTTATAACACTTTTTCATGTGCTTATGGATACTTTTGATTTTTTTTATCTGAAAACTGCCTACTCATGTCCCTTGCCCATTTATCAATTGGGGAATGACTTGATTTTTTGTACAATTAATTTAGCTCCTTATATATTTGAGTAATTAGACCTTTGTCAGAGGTTTTTGTTATAAAGATTTTTTTACCAATTTGTTGCTTCCCTTCTAATTTTGGTTGCATTGGTTAAGAAGACCAGTTTTATAGAAAACATGAAGGAGAGTTATGTGGAATAAGTTTGGAAAGACAGATTTTAGCTAAGTTGTGGAAGACTGTAAGCATCAGAGGAATTTATCTCTCTCTCTCTTCTCTCTCTCTCTCTCTCTCTCTCTTTAGATATAGATATAGATAACTATATATCTATAATAGGTAATATTATAGGTAATAGATAAGTATTGGAATTTATTGAGTAAGAGAGTGATATGGGCAATTGGCAGCTGTGTGGAGAATGGTTTGGAGGGAGAGAGACTTGGGACTTGAGATGTTGGATTGAAGAGATGTTATAGAGATAGAAATGTGCAGACTTGACAACTAAATGGCTAAATGTATGGCCAATTAAGCCACTTATTTTGTCTTCTGGCTTGTGGTAATAAGGAGTGGTGTATTGTCAATATTAGCTCAAGATTAGAGCACATATAGGGAAGCAAGATATGGTGTGGAAAGTAGGGTAGGACAAATCCTGAAGGATCTTCAATGCCAGGCAGAATCTGAACTTGACTCAGTATGCAATGCTATTTGCTGAACTCAATAAGGTATTGTTACACAATTTTGAAAACTCTTTCCCTGGGTTTTGATTTTCTTGGCTGTTTTTGGTGTCTATATTTTCAGATCTGGTTGTGATTGTTATTATTTTCATGGATACATAGAAATAGTATTTCGTCTTCAAAACTTGCCATTGATCTTGATCCAGTCAGTAGGGGTTAAAGGATGTAGGACAAAACATTTTTATTAACTACTTATAACACATATTTCTGAGGTGTTTCTGTAAACAGCTACTTTCATCTAAAAGATACTAATTTTAAAATGCTCCAAAGCTGGAAGATAATAGAACAACTGTATTTCAAGAGCTTTGAACCAGAAGTCTACAGCCTCCAAAGAAGGAGAAATCATTATTAACTGAAATACAATGAAGAGGTACATTGTAGGTGTGAGAAGTCTGAACCACAGCAGAATAAAAGACTTGCAAAGGAAGACTGGAGCAAAAAGAGTCACAAAGAAATGGCTGAGTAGAAAAGAAGATAAACTAAAAGATTGCATATTATAATAGTATTCTTGTGATGTCAAGTGGGAGTGAGAACAGCCCCTAAAATGTTGGATGGACCACCTATGGAAGGATAAGGACTAGAGTCTACATGGAATGACTAGAAATAGATGGAGTGCTGTCTCTTGTCACTGAATGGAGTGTCAATATTGCAGAGATACCAAATCCATTAGGTTATTTAATATTAGAACTAGGAGATAGAAAGTAATAAAAGAAAAATCAAGAGTATACTTGGATGATCTCAAAAGAAAATATAACTAGTAAAATGGCAGAACAACACTCCAAATAACCAATATTCTTACTACTGAACTCAGGAGTTCCTAAACTTAAGGTCCATGAACTTTTTTTTTTAATAACTAAAAAAAACCCTTTTTCAAATAATTGAGGTTTGAGGTAATTATATTTTATTTTACATATTTAAAAACATGATTTTGAGATGGGGTCTATAAATTTCATAGGATTGCTAACAAGGTCCATAACAGAAAAATAAAGAGCCCTTGGTTTAGCTAAAGAGGAGTATGTGTGTGACTGTATGTTTGTTTGAAAGTATGGATGTGTTTTTGCTTTGTAACTTGTTAGAGTCAAAGACCGAGGATGGTTAGGGACAATGTTGTGGGAGGGAAATAAGCAAATTCATGAACGTTGAATTTTGTTTACGCTACCATAAAGAAAGATAAATATATTGGCTGGTGAAACTCTATTCCTTCTTTTTCTGGGCCTCTATAAAAAAAAATGATTGTCTCTGATCCTTCCAGACACATATTTTTGCAATTCCCAAGGTACGAGGGACTTTGGAGAAGAACTAGCCCAACCTTCTTATTTGAAAGATGAAAAAAAAAAGGGTCTAGAGAAGTAAGGGAACTGAGAAATTCAAATAAATTCTCACTTGCAAGGAACCCTAACAATGGCAAGAATGGTGGAAAAGCATAGTTTAAATCAGTGATGGGCAACCTTTTGAGCTTGGTGTGCCAAAATGTCATAAAACTGAGCATAAGGCAGGTGTTGTGTCACTTCGAGAAAAAACTCATAATTTCACAATATTTGTAGTTGAAATAGCAAAAATGTATAATTGTAAAATATAACTGTATTTAATAAATCAAAATAGGTAAATCAATATAGGTAGAATGGTCATCTATAATGTACAGAGTGTCTACACTACACGACAGCAAATGTTTCATCCTTGGCATGCGACCCCAGACTTCTCTGTATGTGGCTGCATGCGGCCACGTGTCATCAAAAATGGCTACATGTGTCAGTGCTGACATGTGTGTCATAGGTTTGCCATCAACAGTTTAAACAAACACATAGACTTAACATGGTAGAAAAGAACCCTAATTAATAAATATGTTAATTCTTCTTTCTGTTGTTGAAATACACCAAATTATAAAAAAAAAGAAAATTGGGAAACTTCTCTAATAGAAGATTCTTGAAACTGGAAGAAACCCCAAAGGTGATATATTCCAAAGTTCACCTAAAATATGGACTGCCAGGCCAGCATTGAAAGGGAATCCTTGACCTTGCAAAGTGATCCACTCTATTTTTGTCAAGAGGATTTTCTTTATATTCATCCAAAATCTACCTCCATGAGACTTTTACCTGGAAAAGTCTTGGGTCCAAGCTTTGCCCTCTGTGTCCAAAAAAAAAGAAAAGAAAAGAAAGAAATCTAATCTTTCTTTTCTATGAAAGTCCTTCAAATATTTGAAGACAGTAACCATCTTTCTATAATTCCCTGCAGCCCTTCTCTTCTCCAAGTGAAACATTTCCAGATCTCATGAGTTGTGAGTGGACTTTACATGGTATGGTTTCATATGTTCTCATCGTCTTCTCTCCCCTTCTCTGGACACACTCCAGCTTTCTGGTGCCTTTCCTAAACTATCACAACCAGAATTGAACGGAATCCTCTAAGCATGGTCTTGCAAGGGCAGACTACTGTTCTATCATTTTCTGGCCTGGCCTTTAATAGGAACAGGGCTGCTAAGTTCTCTTTTCTCATATTTTTTTGACTCACTAACTCTCCATTAAAATGTTTCTGGGAAAATGGCCCAAGGCTAAAGTTTTTGCTAATACCAGATCCCTTCAAGATGAGAAACAAAAAGGTACTTAATTTATAATGTAAATAAAGTATGGGACAGGTATTTATTTTCCACACATGAAATACTCACAGCTTTTATTTCTAGAAAAATGGAATTTGGTGCCTTGACTTATAACTAGTTATACTCTCTTGGGAGGCTAGTATTTAATATCACCACAACATACAGCAGTTTGAAGGACTTTTGTTACATATCACCTTGGTTCTGCACTGTCCAAAGAACTCCTGGTTCATGTCTTTTGGCAAAATGTCCAGACTTGGACCCACCTTCAGAGGAAGGGAACACTAACAACAGAGACTGAGTAGCCTCAAACAAGCCTTTTCATCATTCTTGAATACATAAAAGAAGGCATTCTCCATAATGTTGCTCTTTTAAAAATCAGTATCAATATTAAATCAGAAGCTCTCAGGGCAGCTAGGTGATTCAGTAGATACAGAGCCAGGACTAGAGATAGGAGATCCTGGGTTCAAATCTGACCTCAGATACTTCTAGCTGTGTGACTTGGGCAAGTCACAACTCCAATTGCCTGATCTTTACTGCTCTTCTGCCTTTCAACCAATACTTAGAATTGATTCTAAGAAAGAAGGTAAGGGTTTTAAGAAAGAAAAAAAGAAGCACTCAGACCATATTATAAGTCTTATCTATAAAAGAGATAATAAAAAGGAGTCACTGAAGGGACCATTGCTTATATTTAATTCCTTAGATGAAGGAAAGTTGTTAGATATTTAACATTTATTTAATATTTAATCATTCAATTATTTGTCAATATTTAATTACCATTGGGCCCTTAAATGATTTTTTAATTTTTGTGTTTGTTGTATTTAACAAATTAGTCATAATTTTAATTACACTATCAATTAGGAAATTCAATGTCACTCAACTCAGTTCTTGTGGTCAGGATTATTTACTGATAAGAACAAATAAATCTTTATCAAAATATGCTCACAATTCTCTCTCCCAGTTAGCATTTTCCTCCCATCATTTAATATCTCTCTTTCCATTTCAAGCCCTATAGAGGGATTGACCCAATGACCTTGGTAGCTGTTGACCATTTCAGAAGTCAGTCAGTAGGCTGCCATCCCAGACCCCAAGGAGGGTATCAGCTTCTTTTCCATTCCTTGTCACAGCAGCCTGCCAGGCATGACTGCCCAAGCCTTAATGCCCAACTTTTCACTTCTCACTCAGCTTGAGCCAGATGTGGCTCTAGCCATTTTACATGACATTCATATGTATTCATATGAAAATATATTTCTCCTACACATCTCTTTAGCTTAACCTGGATATTCATTTGCTTTCTCAGACTTGTGGACATAGAGGGAAGTTTATCAGAAATACCAGAGAAAATTGCATCTGAAGGATACTTTGGACCATTAGCTTTAAGTGGCCGATGGATGTTTCATTTTGTGAGCTAAAAAAATTATTTTTCAAAATTTAGATTCTGCCTCAAGTTATCTAGTTTGATGGGGTGACCTCCCAGATGATCTTCGAAGTTTCTAGTCCACTTTCCAGCTCTATGAGTCTATTCTCCATGGCACTATGACTCACTAACAAGGTTAGATGACTTTGAAGGAGGCCGGCAAATTTTCATGCTGCCAAACCAAAGGGCAGAGTATTTTCCAAAGCCTTTTGGATGAATGGCCATGCATTATGGAGTTATGATCCCTTACCATTTCCTAGAATCATAATAACTGGCATTTGTATAATACTTTGTAGGTAATACTTCATGTGAGCCTCTTAGCACCCCTGGTCAGCTGGGTACTACAAGTATTAATCTTCATTTGATATAGATAAGGAAAGAAAATCTCAGTGAAGGTAAGTAACCTGCCCAGGATGACATGGTTAGTTAATAGGATTTGGGCCCTGCTCTTCCTGACCCCAAATCCAGCCCTTTGATCCCGGTGCCATGGGTGCTTATCATAACAATAACTAATATTTATGTAACACTTTAAAGTTATGTGATCCTTTCTTCCCATTTCTTTTAAGCTCCACCTATTTTGTTCATCCTTTAACAAAGAACTGGAAGGGATCTTAAAAATCATTCAATCTAATGCCTTATTTTTATAGAAAAAGAAACTGAGGTACAGAGAAGTTGTGTCTTTTCCCAGGGCCATACATCTAGTAAGTATCTGAGGTGGAATTTGAATCCAGGTTTTCCTGATCCCAGGTCCAGTGCCCTATCCACATAACGCTTTTGCTCTTATACATCCATTATCTCATCTCTTTCCAGATCTATTTCATACTTTTCCTTTTTATCCATTCTATATCCCATCTAAATTGATTTAGAAGCTTTTCCCTAAACTTGGCACTTTATGACTCAATAAAGCAATGAACAAATTTATATGCAATATCAATATTCTGTCTGCCAAGCTCTGCACTTAGTGTTGGGGACATAAAAGAAAAAAATGGGAACCATCTCTTCCCTTAAGGATCACATACTCTAATAGAGAAGTAGGAGACCAGAAAAGAGAATTGTGTTCTAGGTGGTGATGGGGAAGATCAGGACAGCCACTGAACCCCTGATTGTCATCATTTTCTGGGAGCCATGATAGTGTCAATTTGATTATTGCTCCCCAATCCCCAAAACAAAAGTAAGACATGGAAAGCAGAGGTGGATACCACGAAGTAAGAAAATAAAAAATCAGAAATCCTTGGGTAAAAAACCATTATTCCCAAAGCATGTAAGCCTCCAATGGCACTCACAATTGGCTTATTCCTTGAGGTTTCTTTTTTTAACCCTTACCTTCTGTTTTACAATCAATACTAAGTATTTGTTCCAAGGTGGAAGAGGCTTGAAAAAATTGTTTTTATCCTCTTTATTAACCCCACTTAAGGTAGAGAATACTGAGGAAACTAAGTAGCATGCTCCTTAGGGCAGATCATTGTCTGAGTGGATAGGAGAAGGAAGAGTTTCCATATTGACTTTGCAATAAGTAAGGGCTAGGCAATGGGAGTTAAGTGACTTGCCCAGGGTCACACAGCTAGGAAGTATCTGAGACCAGATTTGAACCTAAGATCTCCCATCTCCAGGCTTGGCTCTCTATCCACTGAGCCACTTACTTGGCTTTCCTCCAGTCTTATGAAGACACTACTCCAAAAAGTTCTATCTGGAGCCCAAATTCCCTGTTGCTCAAAGGAGAAATACAGTCATAGAGAGAAATACCAAACACCAAATGTTGCAGCAGTTCAGAAGTTACTGGGGACTGGAGTGGCCAGGGAAGGTTTTTTGGAGAAGATAGAGGTCAAATTGGACCTTGAAAGATAAATAAACTTGAATAAATGTAGTCAGTGAGAAAGAGGCAGATAGTTGGTACAATGGATAGAATGCCATGCCTGGAGAAAGGAGGTTCTGGTTTCAAATCAAACACTTCCTAGCTCTGTGACCCTGGGCAAGTCACTAAACCCCCATTGCCTAGTCCTTACTGCTCTTCTGCCTTGGAACCAATACTTAGTATTGATTCTAAGTCAGAATGTAAGGGCTTTTTAAAAAGAGGAGATCAAGTGGTAAGTTCTCCCCCTTTTGAACCCTTCAAGAAGAGGCTAGAAGACAGCCTGTTCGGTATACCATTGTGGGGATACCTCTTGTGTATGGCAATAGTTCCAACCTAAAGGAAAGGTACAAAAAGCTTGTCAAGGGAGTAGAGGGGACCTTTGGTAAATAGTTATACTATTCTCTTGAAAAATTCTAGAAATTCTAGAAAATTCTAAAAGTTCTAGGAAAAAACTAGAAACTATACCAAGAGAATAATATAACTATTGTCATCCAACCAATTGTTTAAAAAAAAATTGGTGTACTTTTGGATTTGGAAAGTTACTTAGTCTACTTATTTCCTTCCTTATGGGCATATTATGGTACACTATAGAATTTATTTCAGTGGTTCCCAAACTTTTTTGGCCTACTGCCCCCTTTCCAGAAAAAAATATTACTTAGCCCCCTGGAAATTAAATTTTTTTAGAAAAAATTTAATAGCAATTAATAGAAAAGATAAATGCACCAGTGGCCATCTGCCCTCCTGGATCACTGCAGCACCCACCAAGGGGCGGTGGCGCCCACTTTGGGAATCACTGATTTATTTCCTTTCATATTGAATAGTACTACAAAGGGCAAAAGGGTCAAAAAACTGATAAGGAAAACTGACTGGGACTCTCTGGTGTTGAGTTTAGAAGACCAGATGGCCCCTGAGATCCTTCAAACTTGTGCTTCTGTTACTAAAAAGTATAAGGTCCAAATTAGCTGACTCAGTTGTCCTTTTATTTAAAAAAGATCTTTTAAGCTTCTACCTTCTGTTTTGGAATTGATAACAAGTATCAGCTCCAAAATAGAAGAGCAGTAAGGCTAGGCAATGGGGTTTAAGTGGCTTTCCCAGGGTCACACAGCTAAGATAAGTATGAGGCCAGATTTGAACCCAGGACCTCCTGTCTCTAGGCCTGGTTCTCAATCTCTTGAGTCACCTAGATGTCACTAGTCATTTTTATTTTTGAACTCAAGGTGCTTTATACACCTTCTTGTTGATCTGTTAATTTACATTGCTCTCCAGCTGCTTGGACTATTTCTGAAGGGCAATCCTTCTTCTCTCACGCTGTTTAACCATTGGCTGTTGACCATTTTGCCGTATGACTTTGAACATTGATAAGTCTTTGACTAGCACTCTAGGCATAATGCCAAGAAGTACTTCCCAAAGATGCTTGTCATATCTTAGAGGATTAATAAAAGAGGGATTCAAGAAGTGGTGGCATCTTCCAGATTGGATCCAAATGATCTTTTGCTCATTGTGTCAAACATTAGAGTAACACAGACTTCCTAAATGAGAGCTATGATGACTTCTACAAGATGAGTTTAACAATCCACATGAGAAAAGTCAGATGGATGAAAAATGACTATTGTCTAACCTATCATATGCAAGTGGTTGGTCAAGTCATTGAATTAATGCATAAACACATAAATCTTAGGCACTATAAATGGACAATTAACTAGGCCTTTAATTGAACAGGAGGACGACTGTAATCCCAGATTATTTTTGAGAAACTGTCATTTTTTTCTCAGTTCCAAGTCATTTCCTGAGAGAAAGCTCATCTTTTAAAATACATATATACTGGAAAGTCAACTAGCATTTTCCAATGTGCCAAACACTGAGGATTCAAAGAAAGGCAAAAACATAATTCCTTCTCTCAAGGAGCTTTTATTCTAGTAAGGCAGCCATGTTTAAGTCACAGAACCTGAAAACCAAACTTTTGCAAATGATAATATTCTTCCACTGATGCCATAGGGCAGCAAATAAAAGAAAATGTTTTTGTATTTAGTCTTGATTTTTGTTTCATAAAACAGATCATATTATGAGACATAACCCTGTTTTCCAGATGGTGTCTCCTAGACACCCCTCACAAGCTTATCTATGGGGGGCAGCATCTGTGGCTTCACTATTCACCCTCACATCATTGTCCTTTGCATGTGAAACTGATGTTTCCAGCCATGATTACTAATACTGCATCTGGGACTAAGCAAACAAGACAAACATGGACAATCAGACTTTCCACTCCACATCTCAATAAAGACTGCTCTGTATTTGAGCTGTTATTGTTATTAGCAGAGTCTCATGTTTACAGATTCCCTCTGACTCATGATCTTACTCCGCTCTGCATTAGAAAAGACATCATCCATTTAAAAAGCCACATCACTTTGGATTTTGATATTCAGAATATCATCCTACTTTTGATTTCTCCATTCAAAAAACTCATTTTTTAATTTCTCCATTAAAAAAATCCTATTACTTTGGATTTTGCCATTCAAAACACCGTCCTACTTTTGATTTCTCCATTTAAAATGATCCCACTTTGGATTTCTCCATTCAGATAGCCATGCCATTTTTTATTTCTTCATTTTAAAAAACCACAATGCTTTTGATTTGGGCATTCAAAATATCATCCCACTTTTGATTTCTCCATTTGAAAAATTCTCACTTTTAGAGCCAGGCCTAGAGACAAGAAGTCCTGAGTTCAAATCTGACCTCAAACACTTCCTAACTGTGTGATCATAGGCAAGTGACAACCTCCCATTGCCTATTCCTTACCACTCTTCTACCTTGGAACCAATACACAGTATTAATTCAAAGACAGAAAGTGTCATATGACAAAAGTAAAGATTTTTAAATGAACAAAGTAAAAAACCATCCCACTTTTGAATTTTTCCATTCAAAATCCTCCCATTTAAGTTTCTCCATTCAAAAAGTCATCTCAATTTTATAACTCCACTCAAAAAGCTATCCATCCTACTTTTGATTTTATTCAAAAAGCCACATCATTTTGGACTTGGCCATTCAAAATACTATCCCACTTTTGATTTCTCCTTTGAAAGAATCATCTAACTTTCGATTTCTCCTTTCAAAGTCCTCCCACTTCTTTTCCATTCAAATAACCATCCATCCCACTTTAGATTTCTATAAATCAGATTGGTTTTGTTCTTCAAGATCAAAAAGCCCAGTATCATGTGAAGCTGCACTTCAGGGAAGTCTTGGGAGTGAGAGCTAGGTTTCAAAACTCTAGGTTGGTTAATTAACAAATGTTTAGAATTTTTCTACCTTTCACCTTGTTTATGAATGTATTCTGTTGAACAAAAACTGATTCTACAACCACAAAAGAGACCTAGATTAAAATGTTTTAAAATTTTCTTTGGGAAAGTCACACGTCCTCTCTGAGCCTCAGTTTCTTGATCTGAAAAAGAATTTGAAACATGACACCAGTGATGAAGTATTTAACTCATTTCCTGACAGAGAGGTCACACATACATTTCTGGATGTGCCATCTGTGTAGATTCATTTTGCTTCTAATTCCTATTTATTATTTATCTATTAAGAGCTAATTCCATATTATTGATAGTTGGACTAGAGTTATCATTTAGTGTCTATGTCCCCAATACTATCTCCATCAGCCCATGTGATCAAGCAGTTGTTTTTCTTCTGTGTTTCTCCTCCCACAGTTCTTCCTCTGAATGTGGCTGGTTTTCTTCCTCATCAGTCCCTCAGCCTTGCTCTGGATCCTTGCATTGCTGCTAGTAGAGAACTGCCTCACAGTGAACCACTTTGTGTATATTTGTATTTATTCTCTTAATATATTTATATGTGTGCATTTGCATCTATACATGTGCACATATAGCCATACATACATGTGTATAGGTACATACACATACAAACACACATATTTAAATGCACATATTTAATGTCCTACATTAGAATGTGTGATTCTTGCAGTGGGTGATTTTTTCCTTCTTTGTCCTTATGTCCCGAGCACATAATAGGCACTTAATAAATATTTGTTGATTGAATGATTGAAGAACATGATCTCCAGCTTGTACCTCCCACTGGCTTCCCACCTCTGGCTTCCTAGGCAGGTGAGCCTATGGGAAAGTAGCCCCCCAGGAATTTAGTAGTTTCTAGGAAGGAAGAGTCCAGATAATTGAGGGGTTCCAAGCAGTCGGTGGACTATCAAGAGAAGAGTAAATTTATTTAGAAAATGGTCAAGCCCAGGAAGGGCAAGAAATCTGCTTTTCTAGACTCCCACAAGCCCAATATATTGTCTCAACTGGCTTTGGACTTCCAAGCAATTTCTGGTCCAGCCCTGAGTCAGACACATGATTCATTATTGTCTGCAGATTTTTCTGGTGTTTGTTGTTTGAGGGCAGCCGATCTGCACTACTGCTGGATTACAATGTCATTGCTTGTGTAATCAACAAAGCCATGGGGAGGACTGGACCTTGGCCCCAGGAAGCTTCCGGGGCCCTTGTTTCCATCTATTCCCCATCATCCATTCAGGAAACAGAGCAGATGAATTAGGGCCTCTGCAGTTGGCTACCGAAGAGCTCCTTGGGCGTAGGATGCACAGATGAGCCGAGTAAATTATTACCCTCAATGAACACTATATTCTTCATTCAGAGAAATAAAGACATGCCCTGAAGACATGGAGGAAGCAGGAGAGTAGGAAGGAAGGTTTACGGGATTAATCTTTCATGCCTGATATGCTACAGGAGGAGGAATAAATACCAACTAAATAATGAATATATAACATGTATTAGAGGTTCCGGATTGGACATCTGCATAAATTAAAAACAGAGCTTAAAAGAAATCTGCTCAAAAGAAATAAACTTATTGACCATAGCTGATATTTAGGAGTGAATTAATGAATGAACACTGAGGGCACATTAGTGTGTATATATGGAAATTACCAAGATACATGCTCTCATTCATTTTAATGTCAAATTCTTCTTTAATCAGACCTATTTGTTGTTTAGAAAGAAAAAAAAAGAACAATGAAAATTCTAGAAGTAGCTTTTTGGGGTTTAATATGTCAGTTTTTCATTTCTATTAAGTTTAAGCCATTTGCTCATTTTTCCAGTTGAATTCTATATTTCTTTTTTCAAAAGAAATTCAAAGTAAAAAAGGTTTGTCATATGACCATAAGCTAAGAGTGGGGAAGTCCCCAAAGATGCAAATTTGATTCTGCTGATGTTTTAAAAATTATTACTTAAAAAAACAGTGCCATTACAGAGTAGTGGTTTAGCGAGATGGCCTTGGAGTAAGGGAGAGCTGGGTTCAAATTCTCCACTTTATACTGTGTATGTGATTTTAGATAAACCACTTAAACTCTCAACATTTATAGGCAACTCTCAAAGGTTTTAAATTGCAGAAAAAAATACATGAGCAGAGGAAGCTCACCTGGATCTTCCTCCACTGATGAAACAATAGATGTGATCAAACAAAAATCAACTACACTGGGGTGAAGGGGAAAGTAAGAGCATGAATCATGTAACCATGTTAACTTTTCTAAAAAATAAATATTATTAAATGTTAAAAAAAATCAACTACACTATTTGAACTAAAATTTACATTTCTTCTCTCAGTTAGGAAACTCAGGGAGTCTTGGTAGTAGATTTCTCAAGGACTAGAGCTAAAGAAGGTGAGGAGGAGATGGGTTCAATGGCATTCAGAAACCAAAACTATGAGTTGATAGAGAAACTGAATCTAGCTTATGCCAGTAATTGTAAAAATAACACACCCAGGGGCAGCTAGATGAGTCATTAGATCAAAAGTCAGGCCTGGAAAAGGGAGGTCCTGGATTCAAATCTGATCCCAGATATTTCCTACTTGTGTGACCTTGAGCAAGTCACTTTACCCCAATTGCCTATCCTTTACTGCCCTTCTGCTTTAGAACAAATATTCAGTATTGATTCTAAGTCAGAAGGTAAGGGTTCAAAAAAATCCAACACCAGACATTGTATTTTTGCAACATTGAAACTATGAGCAGAAATGGGCTTTTAAGTAGGACAGCAGAGATGAGGGAGATTTATATTACATCCTAGATTAATGAAAGAGACAGGAGTCCTGCAGTACCTTTGAGTATAGAATGCCCAGATAAGAGGGGTAAATGAAACTCTCATTTAATAGAACATTCTTTTTTTTTTTTTTAACCCTTACCTTCCACCTTAGATTCAATACTGTGTATTAGCTCTGAGACAGAAGAGCAGGAAGGGCTAGATAGTGGAGGTTAAATGACTCGTCCAGGGTCCCACAGCTAGGAAGTGTCCAAGACCAGATTTGAACCCAGGACCTCCCATCTCTAGACCTGGCTCTCACTCCACTGAGCCACCTAGCTGCCCCCTAAGAACATTCTTCATAAAGAGAAAGAGGCATGTGCTGTGGAGATAAGGGGAGCATAGCATGACATATTGGCTGGGTAACTCTGGGAACATTACTTAACTTCTCAAGGACCCAAAAAAAGTTTCTAAGACAGAAAGTTTCAGAAAAGCTGCTGATAGGATTTGGCAGAGACAGTTTCTCACCAGAGAGCTCCCTGTACTAGATGAAATCACAAGTCAAGTATAGACACTTCCTTCCCCCATTCTCTTTCCAAATGTGTGTTGCATTTCTCAAGAGAAGGGAGGAAGTTCTCCCGGAATCCCTGAGTAGATTATTCTGCATTAAAGAATAGATACTGGTTAACCCCAAGCAGTGCCTAGCAAATCTGGCCTAGTCAGGAAGACTTATCTTCCTGAATTCAAATCTGACCTCAGACTCTTATTAGCTGTGTGACCCTGGGCAAGTCACTTAACCCCCATTGCTTAACTTGTCTCTCTTCTGTCTTAGAACCAATACACAGGGATTCAAAGACAGTGATTCTAAGTAGTGATTCTAAGACAAGGGAACGATTCTAAGATTCTAAGACATACTTAGAATCACCAGTAATGATTCTATGACAGAAGGGAAGGATCAGTCTATCAGTGTGGAGATTATGGGACTTTGTCTACACTTGGTATTTTACCTTTTTTATATCTCTTGTTTCTTTAATGCGTAAAAATGGTTTTTTTCTTTTTATTAAAAAAGGTTAGATGCAAATGCTAGATAGGGCAAATATTTTCTTTAAAAAATGCCTCCTCTTGTGGATTGTAGATTCCCCTTTACTATACATTTTTTAAAAAAATCATTGTCTTCTGTCTTAAAATCAGTACCTAGTATCAGTTCCAAGGCAGAAGAGCAGTAAGGGCTAGGCAAGATTTGAACCTAGGACTTCCTACCGCAGGCCAGGTTCTCTAGCCACTGAACCACCTACCGGGCCCCTTGGACCCCCCATTTCTACAAAGGAGTAAGGGAAGGTATGTCTTCTCATTTCTCTTCTTTGGAGGTCAAACTTATTCTATATAATATCACATCAATATATTTCCATTTCAATATAGTCATTGTAGGGGCAAAGGAAGTCAGATAAACATAAAGGACAACAAGAGCAGGAGGAATCTTATTGCTGTTTAGTCATGCCAGTCTTGTCTGACTCTTCATGATCCCATTCTGGAGTTTTCTTGGCAAAGATAGCAGAGTGGTTTGCCGTTTACCTTCTCCAGCTCATTGTATAAATGAGGAAACTGAGGCAAATAGAGTTAAGTGACTTTCCCAGAGTCACACAGCTAGTAAGTGTCTGAGAGGTCAGATTTGAATTTATGAAAAGAAACCTTCCTGACTTTAAGCCCAGTGCTCTCTTTACTGTGCTGCCTGGCTGCTCTGATAGTAGCAACGGCACTGGACATTGCTGTGGTCATTGTACATAGTGTTTTTCTGCCTCTGCCCACTTCACTTTGCTTCCTCTTATGCCAACATTCCCATGTTTCTCTGTTCCATGGAGAATAGAATCAATATTATTGACTCAGTCCCTAAAGCAGTTGTGTTTATCCCCATGAATCTTCCCTACTAAGTCATCAGCTCTGTCGGGCCAGGAACCATATTTTAGGACCTTAGAGTCAGAGCTGGAGGTGATGTCAAGGGCCATCTACTCCCCCTCTTCTTCCTCTTTACAGATAAGGAAACTAAGGCTTGTGGTCATAAAGTGACACCGTCCACAGGCAGTAAGGCTCAGAGACACACTGTTCTCCATATACCATGCATACCCTCCTGCCCCACAAATGGAAGTGATTTCAGCACTGAGTGAACTATTTTACAATTCAGTTAAGGATGTTAGCTTAATATTTTAATGTTGGGTAAATTCAGGGCAGCTAGGTGACTCATTGGAGAGAGAGCCAGGTTTGGAGTCAGGAGGACCTGGGTTCCAATCTGGCCTCAGATACGTCTTAGCTGCGTGACCCTGGGCTAGTCACCTAATCCATAGCCCTTTATTGCTCTTCTGCCCTGGGATTGATACTTAGAATCAGTTCTTAGACAGAAAGTAAGGTGTTTTGGTTTTTTCCCCCCAAAAATGGTGGGCAAATGCAAACTGAATGCCTGACAAATTTTTTTCCCCACTCTAAATCACAGCTGCATGCCTGGCTTCTTCTGGTCCAGACTTCCATGGGGGGATAACTTGTTCCTTGTATTGCAATGATTGTTCTTTTAAACCACTGAATACCGTGTTCAAATAGCTTCCTCACAAGCAAGTCTCCGGGAAAAGGACCCATCTGTGTAACATCGAGAACTGTGAATGTTTGTTCACAGGGTTCTGCTGGGCCTTTCTGGGCAGTCCTAACTCTTAGAGTTGAGCTCAGGTGCCATGGCATTTGGAGCAAAAAGCAAACGATATGACCCACTTTTGGTATATTGGCTTTTGCCTTGAGGTTCTTTGTCCCACGCATCTTTAACCCACTGTTTTATCAGACCAGCTCGGTAGCACCGTGGATAGACCGTGACGTCTGGAGCAGGAAGACCTGAGTTCAAATATGGCCTCCCACTCTTCCTTTCTGTGGGATCTGAGCAAGTCACTGAAGCCCGTTTGTCTCAGCTTCCTCATCTGTAAAATGAACTGGAGAAGGGAATGGCAAACCAAGCCAGGATCACAGAGAATCAGCCAGGTCGAAAAATGACTGAACCACAAATATGCGATCAACTAGGGAATGTTCATCAGAGCTGAAGGACTTGCTGGCTCCATCAGTCAACCAGGCAATTACTCAAACACTCATTCATCCAATGACTATTTATTAAGTGACTGCTGTATGCAAGGAAGGAATCGCAGTGGCAGAGATAAAAATGATACTCAAATAGACTTGTAGTCTTACTCTTTCAACCCTACAGATCACAGTCCATCCATGTCTACCCATTTGGGGCAGCTCTTCTTATCTCTATCTATTTTTGTAATCCATGAAACAAAGATAAAATGGTGAGATAAAGATAAGATAAAACATCTGCTCTCAAAGAACGTATCCTCAGGAGGCTTAGCAGGATTGATGATAATTCCCCTGAGTGCCTTCACAGCAACCCAAGAAGTCTGTAGTTTAACTCAGAAATTCTCCACTCCTTTGAGTGTCTTCAGTGTGCCAAAACAGCACTTGAAAAAGAAATCTCATCTCCATCTGTGTTTACACAAAGCCAAAGACATCAGTTATAAGTCAAAGAGTAGACTGTAGTTGGAAGAGCACAGGACTCAGAGGCAGGAGAGCCTGGGTTCTTTCTACATTATTATCTCTCTTAAAAAGATGAGGAACCCCAGGGCAGCTAGATAGCTCAGTGTATAGAGAACTAGGACTGGAGTTGGGAGGACCTGGTTCAAATCTGGCCTCAGACACATCCTAGCTGTGTGACCCTGGGCAAGTCACTTTACCCTCATTGCCTAGCCCTTACTGCTCTTCTGCCTTGGAACCAATACATGGTATTGATTTTAAGACAGAAGGTAAGGGTGTAAAAAAAAAAAAAGATTAGGTACCTAAAGTTTGGAGCTTAAGTGACTTAGCATGAAATTAGTAGTATAGGAGGCAGCTGGGTGGCTCAGTGGACTGAGAGCCAGGCTAGAGATGGGAGGTCCTAGGTTCAAATCTGGCCTCAGACACTTCCTAGCTGGGTGACCCTGGGCAAGTCACTCAACCCACATTGCCTAGCCCAGTGATGGACAAACTACAGCCGGAGGACCACATACGGCCCCCTGAAATGTTCTATCTGGCTGCGCAACATTATTCCTAATCTGACGAAAACAATGACTAGAATACAATACAATAAAACTTCAAAAGAGTTGTCTTAGAAACAGACTGACAGATGAGTATTCCCTTTCCTTTGGCCCCCTCTTTAAAAAATTTGCCCATCACTGGCCTAGCCTTTACCACTCTTCTGCCTTGGAACCAATACACAGTATTACTGTGGAAGGTATGGGTTTAAAAAAAAATTAGTAGTGCAGTTGAAAGAATCCAAGATTTGATATCAGGAAAGACCCAGATGCAAAAGACATCTCTGACACTACCTGTGTGATTTAGCAAATCACTTAAGCTCACCAAGTCTCAGTTTTCTCATCTGAAAAATAAGGATAATATGCCTCAGATACTTCCTGAATGTGTGACCCTGGGCAAGTCACTTAACCCCCATTGCCTGGCCCTTACCACTCTTCTGTCTTGGAACCAATACATAGTATCGATTCTAAGACGGAAGGTGAGGATTTTTAAAAATTAGGATATCTGCATTACCTACCTTCCTAAGTGTCTTGAGAGTTAAATAGGTGTCAAAATAAGGATTCAAAACCTGACATAGCTAAACCCATCATTCATTTCACTTCTCCATATTCAGTGCCTCCCCAAATAGTTGCAAATAAATATAACAGAAATGGAAATCAAACAAATGCAAAAGAAAAGTATAAAATACAATAGTTTGCAAAAAGGGACTGGACTCTGAGTCAGAGGAGCTAGTGTCAAATCCAGGCTCTCCCACTTATTTCCTACCTGGGTATAAAAAGCATTGGATTAAGTGCTTTAGGGTCTCTCTCTACCAAATCTAAGACCTCACCATCCTCTCACTAGATATTACTCAAAGTTTTTTTCACAGCAACAATTCTCTGGTCCTAAACATAGCAATAAAAATACAATACAATAATATAATAATACAATAATCTGAAATTTGGAAGTAGCTTATCACATTTCCTTCCCCGTACAGATTTCTATTAAACAGGTGTCAAAAGGATGTGTCAAGCTAAACAGGAATTTGGGAACACTCACATTATTCTTGCAAGTACTTTAAGCATTTCACACTTGTCCTCAAATTTATACATTTTCCAGCAATAAGTGGGATGGAATGTTGCAGAGTTTTGCCATCCTTTTGTATCCTTGTTCCTTCATCTCTTCACCTCTCCCAGTTTTTGGCCTCCTGGGTCACATGAACCCCAATCACCCTTGCTTTTGCTCATATGACATCAGCCTGAAATTATTTCTTTCCATCTCATAAATGCTTCTACTTGTTTTCTTCTTCCAAGACATTTCAACTTACTATATTGTTTCAGTGACCAAGTACCTGTGATTATAGGAATACAAAGTTCTTGTAAAACATGTTCAAGTATCCTTCTACATTGTTGGGATTCGAATACAGTACCCTTGAAATCTGGGAAATCCCCATAAAAATTTTGGCCTTCCCTTTGTACCATAGAAGATCTGATTTTTCTTTCTTTTACTTTAAGGGGGTATTTACATTACCTTATTGTAAATCTTGGATTAAGTACTTTGTCATAGGTTATACACAGGTCAATGTTAGTATTCCTAGCCTTTGTGTGTCATCTGCTAGTTTTTATGCTCTTTTCACAAACTTTAATTTTTTCCTTATTTTAACTTTAAAAAAGAAATAATGCACATTTATGATAGTAAAAGATAAAATATGCTGATATTATACACATATTTTATGCATATCTGAGTTTCTAAACTTTCTGTGTTGAATCTCGGCCTTCTGTTTTGTCTGCAGCTTCTGCAAATCTGTTCCAAAATTCCCATTCAATTTCTCATGCTATTCTATGATATATTGAAACTATGACAGGGAAAGCTGGTGTGACACCTGTATCTTCACTGATCTG
The DNA here is from genome assembly GCF_016433145.1 of Gracilinanus agilis. NCBI lineage: Eukaryota > Metazoa > Chordata > Mammalia > Didelphimorphia > Didelphidae > Gracilinanus > Gracilinanus agilis. The sequence continues at coordinate 238,649,972 of NC_058134.1, forward strand.
GAGAAAGATTTTGCAAAGAAAACAGGAAATCAGATGCTCCTAACAAGACATCTTGATAATAACTAAAGCTTCTCTGAACCCCCTTTCACCCCAAAAGTATTTATATATACAGTTATATGTATACAAATATGTATCAAGTATATCGGTGCATGCATATGGTATTTGTATTTATCAGCTCTGCAATACATATGTAATTCAATATGTATGTATGAATATATACCCACATCTCTCCCTATACATGGCATCATCAAGCGTATTTCACAGTAGGAAGAGAGCACAGTATGGCAGAATAGAGGGTTGGTCTCAGAGCCAGGAAGAAATAGCTTCAAGTCCCACCTGTGACACAAAGAGGCTGTGTGACAAACAGGAAAGTCACTTAACTCTCAGTGTCCCAGGCATATTTCTAAGACTATAAATGGCAGAACAAGTGGCTGATGTGTATGAGGAGACGGAAACCTCAGTAGGAGTTCCTTTACTCAAGACATGGCCAAATGAGAGGATGGATGGATGGATGGATGGATGGATGAGTAGATGGATAGATGTTCAAAATCATATCTGTATTATAAATTTTATTTATGAAATGTGTATTTACCTTTTAAACTATTTATCTAATGCTGAGGTATTTGTAGATATAATATACACAAACACATATACACATATCCATAAATAAACACATATATAGACAGGAATATATATATATATGTATATATATATATATATGATAGTATAATTATGTATATATACATACATATACATAAAGGAAATGGCAAAACACTCCAGAATCTTTGCCAGGAAAAACCCAAATGGGGTCACAAAGAATTAGACAAGACTGAACCAAATAAACAATAATATATATATACACCTATGAATATATACAATGTGTATATGTTTGTGTGTACATGCATACATTGTGTCTATCTATTCATCCATCTATCTGGAAGAGGGAATTACAAAGAAATCTTCTTATTTCATTAGTAGCTTCTGTTCTTTTGCTTTTTCAAAAATCTTTCTCCAACTCATGCATTTAAAAAATTCTTTTGACAGAGAACTAGCACCCTCTGTAGGCAATCTTTTTTTTTTGTGCCTGAGTATGTGGAATGGGGCAAATTTATTGTTTTAAAGGAGGTAGAGATGAGAGTTAGCATAATAACTTCTAAAGCCCTTTGTATTTTTATGATTGTTTCTCTCTCACTACACTTCTCTCCCTTCTGCCTTTATTTTTAATGGATTGGTATTTGTCACTTTGCAATTCATTTTGTTTGATTTCTTTTTAAAAAATTATTGTAAATAGGTGCAACATTTTCCCCAGCTGAAAAACAAAGCTATTCTTCTTCATATATGCTTTAATTAAAAAAAAAACACCATATTTTCTGCCTGAGTAATAATTCTAAGACACAAGGGTGAAGATGGCATCAGAGTAGAAGCTGCGTGCTTAACCTCTCTTAACCCACATATACATGACTCCTCAAGAGGACACAAAAAACAAACCCAGATGAGCGAAGGGAGCCCACAACAGGGCGCAGCATTGAAGTTATGTGGGATCTGCGCATTTCCATGCTATAAGGGGGTGAAATAGCTCTCACTAAAATGCAAGCTGAGCACCGCCCCCCCCCCCACACCACCTACAGTGCCAAAGCCAACTCACAAGAGTTAGAGCAAGTTTGGGGCATTCATTAAGTTCTCGGCAACTACCTGGGATCACCAGGGACTGCTCCTGAGAGCAGCAAGACTTAAGAACCCAAGAGGCTAAAGAACGCAGACTTTGAGCAAAGACCTTGAGCATAGGCACGGATCTTGGGTGGGGGACCCAGTGTAGAGGGGTGCATGATTGTGGAAGCAGCTCCCTGAGACTGTTAAAGGAGCCTTGGGCAGAGGAGCAAGCAAGGGGACCACCAGGAGCCTTGACCCTGAGAACAGCTAGACTTGAAACCCCAGGAGCCTAAAGAGTACAGACCAACCTTGGGTGCAAGGATAAAACTGAGAGGGCTGCATGGCACTGTGACTCAGGCAAAAACTGTTCCACAGCTCAATAGGCAGAGAGCCTGTCTGCCTCACCCAGACTTCTGACTGAGAAAGAAAAACAGCATAATAATAATGGCAAGCCATGCACAAGAACCTCCAAAGAGAAAGATCAAGAAGAAATCTTTAACACTCGACAACTTTTACACAGAAAAAATCCAGACAACAGAGCAAACAGCAAAGGAGAACAAACAAGTAAACATAACCAAACCTTCCCCCCAAAATGAAAATTGGTCACAAGCTCTTGAAGAGTTCAAATCTGAGATCATGAGAAAGATGGAAGAGATTTGGCAAGGAAAGTGGGAAATAGCTCAAAAAGAAATTAACAGGTTAAAAAGAAAGAAACTCCCAATTTGATAAAGATGCCCCAAAATCAAACGGAATGATAATTAAACAGCAGGAAACCATGAAAAACAGAATAGACCAAATCGAAAAGGAAAATCAAAAGATCATAGCAGAAAACCAGTCTCTAAAGACCAGAATTGGGCAAGTAGAAGCCAATGATCTCTCAAGACAGCAAGAACAAATAAAGCAAAGTCAAAAGATATAGAAGTAAACATGAAATATCTCACAGAGAAATTGACAGATCAAGAAAACAGGTCTAGAAATCACAATTTGAAAATCATTGGTCTTCCTGAAAAAGAAGAAATTAATAGAAATTTGGACTCCATACGACAAGAAATTATCCAAGTAAACTGCCCTGATGTTCTTCAACAAGAGGGCAAAATAGACATTGAAAGGATCCATAGATCACCCTCTACACTAAACCCTCAAAAGACAACCACCAGGAATATAATAGCCAAATTCAAGAGCTTCCAAGTAAAAGAAAAAAATTTACAAGAAGCCAGAAAGAGACAATTCAGATGTCAAGGAGCACCAATCAGGATCACACAGGATCTGGCAGCCTCCACGCTAAAATACCGCAAGGCTTGGAATATGATATTCAGAAAGGCAAGAGAACTGGGTCTACAACCAAGGATCACCTACCCATCAAAACTAACTATATACTTCCAGGGGAAAGTATGGGCATTCAACAAGATAGAAGATTTCCAAGTATTTGCACAGAAAAGACCAGGACTAAATGGAAAGTTCTATTTCCAACCACAAAAACCAAGAGAAACATGAAAAGGTAAATAAGAAACAGTGGTGAAAGAAAGAAAACTCTTATTTTTAAATTTGCCTCTTTAAGGGCTTCAATAAGATCTAATTATTTGTATTCCTATATGGAGAAATGTTATGTGTAATTCTCTGTAGTGAACTCTATTCACTATTATAGTATCCACTATTATAGTAATTAGAAGAATTATTCACAGGGAGAGGTTGGAGTACTAAATGGTCTAAGATGATATGGGGGTGGGTGGGAAAGAGGGGGGGTGAATAGTAGATGGCACCAAGAGAAACTTGAATGAATAAGAAAAATAGGATATTCTATTACACACAAAGAGGGCATGGGAAAGTGAGGGGACAAATACTATTATAAGAAGGAGAGGAAGAGAGCATTAAGAGGTAATATTTAAACCTTACTCTCAGTGGAATTAACCCTAAGAGGGAAGAGTAGTTATATCCATTGGGATATAGAACTCTATCTAACCCTACTGAGAAAGTCAGAAGGGATAAACCAAGGGGAGCAGGGGAGTGGGGAGGTAAAAAAAGGGAGGGGAGGAGAAGGGGGAGGAAATTCATTAGGCCTTCAAAATAAAAAGAGGGGAATAATAAGGGAGAGGATAGAAAGGGTAGTAAATCAAGGGAGGGGATAAGGGTTACTGGTTTAAAACAAATCACTGGTTTAAAAGGAAATAGCCTAAGAAGAAGGGGCAGAACTAGCAGAGGATACCAAAATGTTAGGGAATACACAATTGATAATTATAACTCTGAACGTGAATGGGATGAACTCGCCCATAAAAAGGAAGCAAATAGCAGAGTGGATTAGAAACCAAAATCCTACCATATGTTGTCTATAAGAAACACATATGAGGCAGGTGGATGTACACAGGTTCAAGGTTAATGGCTGGAACAAAATCTTTTGGGCTTCAACTGAGAGAGAAGGTAGGAGTGGCGATCATGATTTCTGACAAAAAATAGATCTGATTAAAAGAGACAGAGAAGGTAATTACATCCTGATAAAAGGCAGTATAGACAATGAGGAAATAACAGTACTCAACATGTATGCACCAAATGGTATAGCATCCAAATTCTTAAAGGAGAAACTGGCAGAGCTCAAGAAGGAAATAGATATTAAAACTATACTAGTGGGATATCTAAATATTCCTCTATCAGATCTAGATAAATCAAACCAAAAAATAAATAAGAAAGAGATAAGAGAGGTGAATGAAATCCTAGAAAAATTAGTTTTAATAGATATGTGGAGAAAAATAAATTGGGACAAAAAAGGAATATACCTTCTTTTCAGCTGCACATGGTACATTCACAAAAATTGACCATGTACTAGGGCATAGAAACATAGCAAAAAAAATGCAAAAGAGCAGAGATAATAAATGTAAGCTTTTCAGATCATAATGCAATAAAAATAATAATCAGTAAGGGCACATGGACAGGCAAATAAAAAACTAATTGGAAGTTAAATAATATGATTCTCCAAAAGCAGTTAGTTAAAGAACTAATCATAGAAACAATCAATAATTTCATTGAAGAGAATGACAATGATGAGACATCCTACCAAATTCTGTGCAATGCACCTAAGGCAGTACTCAGGGGGAATTTTATATCCTTGAGTGCATATATTAACAAATTAGAGAGGGCAAAGATCAATGAACTGGGCATGCAAATCAAAAAACTAGAAAGGGAACAAATTAAAATTCCCAGTTAAAGACCAAATTAGAGATTATAAAAATTAAAGGAGAAATCAATGAAATTGAAAGTAAAAGAACTATTGAATTAATAAATAAGACTAGAAGCTGGTACTTTGAAAAAACAAATAAAATTGACAAAATACTGGTCAATCTAATTTAAAAAAGGAAAGAAGAAAACTAAATCATCAGTATCAAAATGAAAAGAGAGACCTTACCTCTAATGAAGAGGAAATCAAGGCAATCATTAAAAACTATTTTGCCCAATTATATCGCAATAAATATAGCAACCTAGATGAGATGGATGAATATTTACAAAAATACAAATTGCCTAGATTAACAGTAGAAGAAATATAATACTTAAATAACCTCATATTGGAAAAAGAAATTGAACAAGCCATCAAAGAACTCCCTAAGAAAAAATCCCCAGGACCAGATAGATTCACAAGTGAATTAAATCAAACCTTCAAAGAACAACTAATTCCAATACTATACAAATTATTTGACATAATAAGCAAAGAAGGAGTTCTGCCAAACTGCTTTTATGACACAAATATGGTATTGATCCCAAAGTCAGGTAGATCAAAAATAGAGAAAGAAAACTACAGACCAATCTCCTTAATGAACATAGATGCAAAAATCTTAAACAAAATACTAGCAAAAAGACTCCAGCAAGTGATCACAAGGGTTATTCATTATGGTCAGGTGGGATTTATACCAGGAATGCAAGGATGGTTCAACATCAGGAAAACCATTCACATGACTGACCATGTCAACAAGCACACCAACAAAAACCACATGATTATCTCAATAGAGGCTGAAAAAGCCTTTGACAAAATAAAACACCCATTCCTATTGAAAACACTAGAAAGTATAAGAATAGAAGGACCTTTCCTAAAAATAATAAATAGTATATATCTAAAACCATCAACAAGCATCATATGCAACGGGGATAAATTAGAAGCCTTCCCAATAAGATCAGGCATGAAACAAGGATGCCCATAATCACCTCTATTATTTAACACTGTACTAGAAACACTAGCAGTAGCAATTAGGGAAGAAAAAGATATTGAAGGTATTAAAATAGGCAATGAAGAGACTAAGGTATCACTCTTTGCAGATGATATGATGGTCTACTTAAAAAATCCTGGAGAATCAACTGAAAAGCTAGTAGAAATAATCAACAACTTTAGCAAAGTTGCAAGATACAAAATAAATGCACATAAATCATCAGCATTTCTATATATTTCCAACACATCGCAGTAGGAAAAGTTAGAAAGAGAAACACCATTTAAAATCACCCTAGATAATATAAAATGCTGAGGAATCTCTCTACCAAAACAAATACAGGAATTATATGAACACAACTACAAAACACTTTCCTAACAATTAAAACTAGATCTAAACAATTGGAAAATTTTGATTGCTCATGGGTAGGATGAGCTAACAATAAAAATTACCATTCTACCCAAATTAATTTACCTATTTAGTGCCATACCTGCCAAACTACCAAAAAACTTTTTTACTGAATTAGAAAAAACTATAACAAAGTTCATTTAGAAGAACAAAAGATCAAGAATATCAAGGGAAATAATAAAAAAAAAAAACATGAAGAAAGGTGACCTAGCAGTACAAGGTATTAAACTATACTATAAATCAGCAGTCATCAAAATAATATGGTACTGGATAAGAGACAGAAGGGAGGATCAGTAGAATAGACTTGGGGTAAGTGATATCAGCAAGACAGTCTATGATCAACCCAAAGAGCCCAATCTTTGGGACAAAAATCCACTATTTGACAAAAACTGCTGGGAAAATTGGAAAACAATATGGGAGAGATTAGGTTTAGATCAATATCTCACACCCTACACCAAGATAAATTCAGAATGGGTGAATGACTTGAATATATAGAAGGAAACGATAAGTAAATTAAGTAAACACAGAATAGTGTACTTGTCAGATCTATGGGAAGGGAAAAATTTGAAACCAAGCATGAGTTAGAAAAAATTACAAAATGTAAAATAAATAATTTTGATTATATTAAATTAAAAAGTTTTTGTACAAACAAAAACAATGCAAAAAAAAAAAACCAGAAGGGAAACAACAAACTGGGAAAAAAATCTTTATAACAAAAAACTCTGAAGTCTAACTACTCAAATATATAAGGAACTAAATCAATTGTATAAAAAATCAAGCCATTCCCCAATTGATAAATGGGCAAGGGACATGAATAGGCAATTTTCAGACAAAGAAATCAAAACTATCAATAAGCACATGAGAAAGTATTCTAAATCTCTAATAATTAGAGAAACGCAAATCAAAACAACTCTGAGGTACCACCTCAGACCTAGCAGATCGGCTAAAATGATAGCAGGGGAAAGTAATAAATGTTGGAGGGGATGTGACAAAGTTCGAACATTAATGTATTGCTGGTGGAGTTGTGAACTGATCCAACCATTCTGAATGGCAATTTGGAATTACGCCCAAAGAGCTCTAAAAGACTGCCTGCTCTTCGATTCAGCCATGCCATTGCTGGGTTTGTACCCCAAAGAGATAAAAAGGAAAAGACTTGCACAAAAATGTTTATAGCTGCACTTTTTGTGGTGGCAAAAAACTGGAAAATGAGGGTATGCCCTTCAATTGGGGAATGGCTGAACAAATTGTGGTATATGCTGGTGATGGAATACTATTGTGCTCAAAGGAATAATAAACTGGAGGAATTCCATGTGAACTGGAAAGACCTCCAGGAATTGATGCAGAGCGAAAGGAGCAGAGCCAGAAGAACATTGTACACAGAGAATGATACACTGTGGTAAAATTGAAAGTAATAGACTTCTGTACTAGCAGCAATGCAATGACCCAGGACAATTCTGAGGGATTTATGGAAAAGAATGCTACCCAAATTCAGAGGAAGAACTACAGGAGTGGAAACACAGAAGAAAAGCAACTGCTTGAACACATGGGTTGAGGCAGACATGATTGGGGATGTAGATTCAAAAGGACCACACCAATGCACCTATCAATAATATGGAAATAGGTCTTGATCGATGACACATGTTAAAACCAGTGAAAATGCATGTTGGCTATTGGTGGGGGAGGGTGAAGGGGAAAATACAAACATGAATCATTTAAAAAAAAGACACAAGGGTAAGGCCTAGGCAAACGGAGTAAAGTGGTTACTCAGGGTCACACAGCTAGGAAGTGTTTGAGGCCACATTGGAATACAGATCCTCCTGATTCTATCCACTGTGCCTCCTACCTGCCTCCCTTCTTCATGTATTCTTGGAATATTCTATCTGGCTCTGTCCTATGTCCTCTATCACAAGGTCCCCTTGTGTTTGTAATAGAGCGGTAGAGTCTGACACTGCACTCCCTCTAAGGAATGCTTCACTTCCACTTTGAGTTGCCCAGAAACCGACGCAAGACTTACTTGTTTGGGTACAGGTCATATTCCTTTACAAATGCCATAGGCAAGGACTATGATAGCCTCAGCACGTACTAAAGTGCATAACAGGGAGCTTTATATATAGTTTAATAAATATGTGTTGGACTATTGAAGGAAGCTAGGTGGTGCCAAAGGGCAGGAAGCACTATGCCTGGAGTCAGAAAATTCATCTTTCTGAGTTCCAATTTGTCTTCTTTCTATATAGACATTTACTACCTGTATGACCCTGAGCAAGTCACTTAACCCTGTTTACCTCAGTTTCCTCATTTGTCAAATGAGCTGGAGAAAGAAATGACAAAGTACTCTAGGATCTTTGCCAGGAAAATCCCAAATGCAGTCACAGTCAAACACCTCTATTCAAGAACAATGTGTTTACTAGCAAATATATTACTTTCTTTCATTTAATAAGTTTGGTTAGATAAGTATTGGTTTAGTATCTACTATGAGTGACATAAAATAAATGTATTATTTTCATCTTTTCCAGCTTTAATCTCATTAAAATGTCATTAACACAGTGGAGGGAAATGTCAGAAAACAACTATCAAAAATTGTTTCTACATGTAATTGAAAAAAATTTAAGTGAAAAAAGTGTAATCAGGACATATTTTGCAAAACAAATAAAAATACAGCATAACATTAAAAAATTAAGTAGAGGGAATTCTGGGTACTGTTTGAAGTCTGCAGAGGGGGAAAGAGTATGGAAAAGACTAGTGGTAAGGTTGGTTTTTGTTGTTTTTTTAATGACTCTAGAATTAGAACCCATGGGGCAGTCTTCTCTAACTCACCACAGGAGTTCAAGTATGATATGAAATGATTAACTGAATGGAAATAACTCAAATTTCCATCACATATGATAATTTTAGGCCTTTGCAATTAGAAGAGCCAAGAAGAAAAATTCCTAAGTGGAGTTGTGTTAGCTGAGTTCTAATAAAAGGAAATTCTCCACTTGGATAGGAGCTCATTCCAATGGCAAGTTGAGAGGGCAATTTATTATTATTATTATTATTATTATTATTATTATTATTATTATTATTATTATTGCCAGAATCACGTACTTAGTTTTCTCCATTTGGTAACCTCTCACCATGGATTAACCCCAATTAAGTGAAAACTGAGCAATCCTGCTTTTTTTTTTCCTTCATTTTTATTGATGTCTTTTATCTTTACATCTCATTCATTTTTTCCCTCCCTCCCTCCTTCCTTCCTTCCCTCCCTCCTTCCTTCCTTCCCTCCTTTTTTCCTTCCTTCCTTCCTTCCTTCCTTCCTTCCTTCCTTCCTTCCTTCCTTCCTTCCTTCCT
>NC_058134.1:238659815-238720658 GCF_016433145.1 Gracilinanus agilis
TTCCTTCCTTCCTTCCTTCCTTCTTTCCTTCCTTCCTTCCTTCTTTCCTTCCTCCCATCCTTCTTTCCTTCCTCCCATATCCTTCCTTCCTTCTTTTTATTCAGTTACATGTAGAAATGGTTTTTGACAATTGTTTTCTGACATTTTAGGATTCAGACTTTCTCCTTCTTTCCCCCTCCCGTGCCCCCTAGGTGGCAAACATTCTGATATGAGTTATACCAGTGTTTTTATGCAATACATATTTCCATATTGCTCATGCCATAATAGAAGGCACATATCACACATATGATAAAAAAATGATTAAGGCAATAAAGGGGAATATGGCATGTTTTGACTTTTAATCGGACTTCAAAAGTTCTTTCTTTGGGTGTGGATGGCATTTTTCATCATGGGATATCTCGGGAATTTGCTTGACTGAAAATGGTTCAGTCCTTCACAATTGATCATTGTATGATATTTCTGTTTCCATATACATTGTCCTCCTGGTTCTGTTTACTTCATTTTGTTTCTGTTCACAAATCTTTCCAGATTTCTTTGAACTCATCCTATTTATCATTTCTTATGGTGCCGACAGTATTCCGTTACACATACTACATACCACAATTTGTTCATCCACTCCCTAAATAATGGACAACTCCACAGTTTCCAATTCTTTGCCACTACAAAAAGAGCTGCTAAAAATATTTTTGTATGAGTAGGTCCTTTTATTTTTTATCTCTTTGCAGAATTTCAGGTTAGGAAGAGACTTTGGAGGTCATCCAGTACAATTCATCCTTGAAAAAGAAATTCTTTTCAACAGTTTCAACAAGTAGTCATCCAGACTATGCTTAAAGTTTTTGTTCAGGTGTTTCAGATGTATACAACTCTTCATGATTCCATTTGGGTTTGTTTGTTTTTTTTCAAAGATACTGGAGCAGTTTGCCATTTCTTTCTCCAACTCATTTTACACTGAGGCAAACAGGGTGATGTGAGTTTTCCAGGGTTATACAGCTAGGAAGTGTCTGAGATAGATTTGAACTCAGGACCTTTTGTCTCTAGGCATGGCTCTTTATCTATCCAACCATCCATCTAACTGCCCCATCAGATTGATTCTTGAGAATCATTTGAAATTGCCTTCCATCTATTTAATGACCGATCTTGTAGCTACCCAGTTATTTACATGTTCTCTCCCCTATTAGAATGGGTGTTCTTTGATGGAGAGACCATGTTCTTAATTTCTTTGTATCCCCTAGTTTAGCATAGTACTTGGAACATAAGAAGAGTTCCTCGGCTCACATTTTACCTCCTATAGGAAGTCTTTTTCTAGTAACTACTCTTCTCCCCTCATTGCTGGTGCTAATCTTCCCCTGAGAATACTTTCCATTTTCACTGTCTGTCCTCAGTTATTTACATTCTGTCTCCCATGTTAGAATGTAAGCTGCTTGAGAGCAGGGATGTGTTTTTGCCTTTCTTTGTATTTTAGCACAGTACCTGGCACATATGCACTGGATAAATGCTTGTTGACTTCATTTGATTAGATTGGACCCATCATCTTAGATGACTCAGAACTGCTATTTAGGATTGTATGTTCCACTGGCTTTATTATAATAGGCTGTTATGCCCTACAAATAGGCCAGCTTTCACATCCTTTAATAAACACTTAATAAATGTATTTTCATTCATTTCACAATGAGGCATACTGGTAATTAATAGCAATCAGCAAAGTCTAGCCTTCTATTCCCCTACGCCACCAAGGGGCAATGATTCATCCTGTGAGACAAGAAAGTCAGTTGGACTGAGTCCTTCCAAAGTTCACCAGGAAATTCTGAATCTACTGAGCTACTTAGAAGACAGGAAACAATAGGAAATAACAGGTACAGGGATTCTTAGCCTGGAATCTGTAAACTTGCTTCTAAAAATATATATTACTAACAACCTTATCAAAATATAAGTGATTCCCTTTGGAAGCCTATGCATTTTATTTTATGTATTTTTAAAGATTAAAAGACAATTAAAAATATAAAGATAACCTTTGGTCAAAGTAAAAGAGAGAAGAGAGAGAACAGGGAAAGAAGGGGAAAGAGAGAGGGGAAAGAGACAGAGACAGACAGAGAGTCAGAGAGACAGAGAAGAAGAAGAAAGAGGAGGGAGGAAGGAGAGAAAAGTTAGCACAGGTTTCAAGAGAACATGGGGAAGAGTAGGGTTTAGTGGCTAGTTGGCAGAGTGGATAGTATCAGAAAGACTCAAATTCAAATCCAGTCTCAGGCACTTACTATCTGTGTGACGCTGAACAACTCACTTAATCATTTGACTACCTCAGTTTCCTAATCTGTAAAATGTGGATAATAATAATGCCTATCTCACAGGATTGTTGTGAGGATCAAACAATATATATTTGTGCAGCATTTCTACAAGCCTAAAAGTGTTATTAGAGTTATGCTTAATAAGATGGAACATTGACTGAACCAACTAGCAATGTGCCTTCCTTCATTCCATCAGTGCGCTGCCCTCAGACACACCTTCCTGCCCTCAGAACACCTCTCTCAGCTTCAAGGCAGCAGATTGGCACGAATTAAGCAGAGGAACATCAGTAGAAATCCTTCACTAAATCTGGGCAGGACATATTGGCCTCTGGCTTTCATGTCCTTTTCTGAGTCCTAAAGTTTGAAATCCTACCACGTATTGGAATCTGCCTCATTACGTCCATTAATCTAGGATTACCTTAATGATGCTATGTACTTGTCAGCTCATAATTAGTAGGGTTAAACAAGGACCTATTGGATTTACTTTAGGATGGAGAAAGCCTGTTATAATAAGGACTATTGGAACAGAGGGTAGGGCCATTCAATCCTCAACTTAGATAGAATTGAAAGGGACCTTAACTTGGACCTAGTCAGTTGTTATAACCCCTTCACTTGACAGATGGGGAAACTGAGGCACGGGGGTCTAGTAATTTGCCCAAGGTCACATAGTAGTAAGTGGCAGAGAAAGACTCAAATCCAGGGCTTCTGATTCCAAATACAGCAGGTTTTCTTTTGCAACACTTTCTTCAAAGGATGCTTGGTGAAGAGGGCACTCCTAGCCATCAGGCCACAAGACTTTTTATATCAATAATGAAAAAGAGCCCATCACCTTGTCTGCTAGTTTTCTTGTAAAACTATCATACACAATGGAGACTATAAGAGGATGGCTAATCCTAATTTCTTACTTTAAGGGCACCCAGGGATGCATTAATGACTGGCCTTTGATATGTGTCTCTATTTGTATCATAGATGTGTGAGGGGTTTTTCCCCTAAAAGAATATAAACTTATTTAAAACATATTTTTGAGTCGGGGGAGGGGGAAGAGAGGCAGTGAGGTGGCTCAGGGGGTAAAGAGCCAGGCCTGGAGGTCCTGGGTTCAGTTACTTCCTAGCCATGTCACACTGGGCAAACCACTTAGCCCCACTTGCCTAGCCCTTACTACTCTTCTGCGTTGGAACCAATACTCAATATTAATTCAAAGACCTAAGGTAAGGATTTTAAATATATCTATATCTATATATTTGTATCTATATTTGTATATAGATATAGATATATATTTGGGGTAGAGAATTGGCCTCAGAATGAAGAAAACCTGAGTTCAAGTCCTACCTCTATCCCCTACTAGCTATGTTACCCTGAGTTAATTAACTTCTCAGGAAAGAAAAAAACAAACAAACATTAATTAGACATCCAATTTGTGCCAGATGCTTTACAAATATTATCTCTTTAAACCTTCACAAAGACCCTGGGAGATAGGTACAATTATTATCCCATTTTATAGTTGAAGAAACTGAAGCAAATAATGATTAAGTCCAGGGTCACATAGCCAGTGGGCTTCTGAGGTCAGATTGGACTCAAGTCTTTCTGATCCCAGGCCTTAGCACTCTATCTTCCATAACTGCCTAAGTGCTTCAGGGTTTGAGGCAACTCTCTTAGATTATAAATTGGAAAGAAGGTGCATTGATAAAGAGAGTTTTCCTCTTTTGAGAGTTCTCTGGACCAATGAAATCACACATCTGATCTCTGTCACCATCTGCTTTGTTTATGTGTGTGTATGTGTATCCTCAATTCCTGACCCACAGAAGGTGCTTAATAAATGCTTGCTGTTTCATTAATAGGGTTATTAGTGTGCTTTTGTTCAGTCATTTCAGATATCTTCGTGGCATTTGGGATTTTCTTGGCAAAGATACTAGAGTAGTTTGCCATTTCCTTCTCTAATTTATTTTACAGATGAGGAAACTGAGGCAAACAGGATGACATGACTTGCCCAGAATCATCCAGCTAGTGTTTGGGACCATATTTGAACTCAAGAAGATGAGCTTTCCTGAATACCAGCCCCAGCCCTCTATCCACCTCACCAACTAGCTCCCTTTAGTTAGTATGGCAAATCTTAAATTCTTCCTGGTTATCAGTGACCACAGAGGCTATAATATGTGAAGTGTACATAGGGAAAAACTATGGATTGAAATTATCATTCATGTAGATGGAGGCTTGGGGTGGACAAGTACAACATCAAGGTATTTGAACATTTCATCAACTTGAGATGGTGGGAAAGATTGCACCTAACATACTATTTAAGTTCAAGTCTGGTCTATATTGTCTGTGTGCCCTTCAGCCTTGGGGTGGTATACACTGGAAAAGTCAACCTTTTAGCAAAGAACTGGAAACAAAGCAGAGATAACTGACTGAAGAAGGGCTAAATGTGGCCTCTAAATGTCATGGGATATCACTGTTCCAGAAAAAAACAAATGAGAATAATTCGGGGAAACATGAAAAGATTTTGGCAAACTGATGGAGTGAAATAAGCAGAAACAGGAAAGTAATAGACACAATGAGGATAATAGCAAAACAACAGCAATAAGACAACAGCAGCTGAATTCGATGGCTTTTAAAAAAAATCTTTACTTTCCATCTTAGAAGGCAGAAGAGGGATCAGGGCCAGGCAACTGGAGTAAGTGAGTTTCCCAGGGTCACATAACTATGAAGTTATTTGAGACAAACTTTGAACCCAGGACTTCCCATTTCTAGACCTAACTCTTTATCAGAAGAGCCACCTAGCTGTCTCTAATTCTTTGTATTCATAATGAACCAAATCTTGACTCTGAAGAAATGCTGAAAAGACAAATCTCCCTCCCTTAGTGGTAGAACGGGGCTGTAGTTGTAACATATTACAAATGTAGCCTGGTATCGTCAATATTTTGGTCAGATTGCTGAACTGATTTTTCCCCCTTTTTGTTTTTTAATTTTTGTTTCAAGAGATGGTTTGTAGAGTCAGGCAAAGGGGGAGGGATATATTTGGAAAGGAATGTGTTCTAAGACCAGATGCATCACTAGAAATAAGATATTAAAAAATTATCTAGAGGGCTATGAATAGTGGAGTCTAGAAATAATAAATACACTGGAGGCCTTGACAAGGGGTAACTTGACAGAAGAGACTGTGAAGCCAAAAACTTCCCTTTGGGAACAGCTGGGCAGCCTTGAAAGTAGGGAAAGCTTTGGCATAGTGGCCAAATTGAGCTGAGAGTAGATCACCCATTTCCTGAATGGCATCAGACTTCTGGGATGGGCACTGAGCTATAACAAATGATAATATTAAAGTTTGCAAATCATTTCATTGGAGCCTCATTATACCCCTGAAAAATAGACATTCTAGGCATTGCTCTCATTTTATTGATGGAGAAATTGAGGCTTGTGGAGGTTAATTAATTTACATGCCCATAGTTCTCTAACTAATAAATATTTGAGGTGGGAAGTGTGCCCACATCTTTCTGACTTATACTGCTTGTAATCTCTCAAAATTCATTTGTAGAACCCACCAGGGATAGAAAGGAAATGGCAAACTTTGCAATAACCATTGAGGTCTTTCCCATGAAGTCATTGGCCTACACTCACATCTCAAAAATACACAGGTGGGTATCTTGACTCACTTCTGGATACCCACCACCACTTCCCCCAAAATCCCAAACAGAATTCTGTATAATTATTATGACTAAACCTAGAGAAGAAATGAGAAAATATTCCTACCCCCTTATCTCTCTTTAGAGATTGGAAAATATGGATGTGGAACATCTTTTATACTATCAGAATTAAAAAGAAAAGAGAGGAGAAGAGAGGAAGGGAAGGGAGGGAAAAGAAGAGGAGAAGAGAAAGCAGAGAAATGTATAAACACAAATGGAGATTCAAGAGTCTCTTGGAGGGGCAGCTAGGTAGCACAGTGGAGAGAGCCAGGCCTGGAGATGGGAGACCCTGGGTTCAAATCTGAACTTAGACACTTCTTAGCTGTGTGATCCTGGGTAAGTCACTTAACTCCAATTGCCTAGCTCTTACTTTACCTTACTCTTCTGCCTGTGTCCATTCTAAGACAGAAGGGAAGGGTCTGTTTTACTACTGAGGTCTACTGGAGACTATTTCCCAATCAGGAGCAAGAGTCATCTTGCTTGGGAATTTGGATCTGAGTCTATGTCATATCATAGACTTAAAGCTGGAAAAAAATCTTAGAGACCATCTAATGCAACTTTCATTTTTCATGTGAATAACTGAAGATCGGAGATATTAAGTGACTTGTCGAAGATCACACCAATTCTAATTCGCAGAATAGGATTCAAATCCAGATCCTCTGATTCCAAATCTACTACTATTTCACCAACACCATGTTCCTATCTATAACAGTGGCTAGCAGACCAGATCTAGGAGGCCCATTTGAGCTGGAGTGGGCACAAAAGTTTTTGATTGGCAAAAGTGCTTGGTGAGTTGGGTGATCCACCATATATGTAAATGCTGGTTTTCATCTATCCAGTCTTGACAAGAGCCTGGAATATAAAGGATGATGAAAAGGTATTAGATAAATAATGATCTGGTATTAGATAAATTGATAGTAGTTCTTTCTCCTTAGTGTGGATGATTGAGAGGTGTAACACTCCAAGATGACAACTCCCTACCTCAAATGCACTCAAATTCACTGTGATTTGCTCCTTTTCCAATATTATAGAGTTATCTCTGGAGGGGATCCCCCCCCTCCAATCAATCCTCCATATGGCTACAAAAATGATATAGATGCCATTCCCCTGATCAGGTAACTCCAGTGACTTCTTCTTACTTTTAGGACCAAAGATGAACACCTGGTTAGCATTTGAAGTCTTTTATAACCTGACTTCAACCCACCCCTCTAGGTTTATTATATATTACTCCTCTTCAAATTCTAGGTTTTCATCATGTCTCACTTGAGGTCTTCCAATAGCTTCCTTTTGGGTTTCTCTGCTTCAAGCCTCTCCCTACTCTGAACCAATGTCTTTTTGTTGATGTTCAATCATTTCAGTCATATTTGACTCTCTGTGATCCCATTTTGGGATTTTCTTGGCAAAGATAATGGAGGGGTTTGCCATTTTGCTTCTCTAGCTCATATTAAAGATAAGAAAACTGAGGCAAAGATGGGCCTTGCTCAGGGTCACAGAGCTAGTAAGTGTCGGAGGCTGGATTTGAACTCCCTAACTTCAGACCAACTACTCTATCCACTGCGCCACTGAGCTGACCTAAATCCCCAGAATCCCTAGTTTGCTTCCAAATTCAGCTCAAACTCCATTTCCCACACAATTCCCTTATTCTTCCTGTTGTTAGTATCTTCCCTTGCACATTTGATCATATTTAATTTTGACATATTTCATATGCACTTACATATATATGTTATCTCTCGATAGGACATAAGATAGGTGTGGAGTTTGCTCCATTGTTTTCTTCATACCTCTTGTGCCCAGCAGAGTGCCTGATATATTGCTTATTGATTGACTGATTGATTCACTGGTGGTCAACCTGCTGGGGCATACATAGATAGGACAGGCGTTTACTAATCCATCCCATGGCTTCCACTCTCCATTTCTCAGTTTGTCCTCTTTACCATTCCCAAGTGATTTGTATTAAACACAAGGCTGACCTTTCCTTAATAAACTTCACTGGTTAGAGCTCTAGAAGAAAATAGAAACTCTTGTGAGTTTATCTGTCTGTTATGTGTGCAGTATGCTAGAGATATATGTGTAAATATGGGTCTGCAGGTAGATTCACACATTTTTTTCTATTGGCTATATCCTATGCATGTGTGTATATGTATGTGTGTATGTTTATATACATGTATACACATAAATGATTTCCCTCTTAGAATGTAAGCTGTTTTTTTTTTAACCCTTACCTTCTGTCTTAGAATTAATACTAAACGCTGTTCCAGGGTAGAAGAGCGGTAAGGACTAGGCAATTGAGGTTAAGTGACTTGCCCAGGGTCACACAGTAGGTAGTATCTAAGGTCAGATTTGAATACAGGACTTCCCATGTCCAGTCCTGACTTTCTATCAACTGAACCACATATCTGCCTCAGAATATTAACTTCTTGAAAGGACTTTTTCATTTTTCCTCTTTGGATCCTCTTCCAACTTTAATAACTCCTTAATGTTATTTTCCTCCATTGAATATTATTTCCTCTTGACTTAGGGATGAAGAGCTCTTTGTTTGTTTTATTAAAATTATTTTTATGGTTGCCATAAAAATGGTTGTTATGGTCAATAATACATTGCTGCGGGAATTGGAGCTGATCAATAGCTGTCTGAAGCTCTGCCATCCTTGATGTTGAATGGATCATTGAGATGATTTTGAATGGGGCCACCCTATGCACATTGTCTATTTCTTAGATTCAGACAAGCAATTTCATCCCACTGGCAGGGGCACTGACGATCAGTAGGATTGCCAGAGTTCTACCTCACAGGGTCATTGAGAGGATCAAACAAGATCATGTTTGTGTAATGTTTGGCACCTGGCACAAAGTAGAGACCCAATAAATATGTCTTCCCTTCTCAACTCATCAGTGTTCAGGTTCCTGGTAGGTCTTCACTGCTCCCATAGGCGTGGCAGACCCCAGGGAGTCCCCTTGAGCATCGCCTTGTCTTATGATGCCATGCCCTGTTCAGACATTATTGATGGACTGGACTTTTAGGGATATATAGAGATAGATGTAAATAGAGAGACAGAGAGATGGGAGATAGAGAAAGATATCGATAAAGAGACAATATATATGTGGATGTCTAGGGATATATATATCCATCCATATATATGTGGATCCATATATATGTACATATATATCCTAGCCTAGCCTAGATGTCCACATATATGTATATATATGGATCCACATATATATGGATGGACATTAAGGGGTATACACATACATATATGCACACTGTATATATATATATATATATATACAAGTACACACACAAATAATACATGCATATATAATGTATACATATTCTCATTTCCATCTTTTTTAGAGTTCAGATGAAAATGTTTCTTCTTCAGTTTTTTTTATCTTCTTCCTCTCTTCCTTCCTCATTTTATTGCCCTAACTAGCCTTCAATAAGTACTTATTGAATGGATGATGTAACATTTGTTTCCCCATACTTTAAAAGTATCTCCAAGTCCTTGAAATTCTTGAGAAGTGGCAGCATATTCCTAGGATGATTTTGGTTTTCCTGGATGGCTTCCATTGAAATATTAAATATTTACATTTTCTCGATAGCAGGCTACCACCTGAAATGCTGGAGAGGCCCCAGACAAATGACCTTGGTTGGTACTTATAACAAGAAAGTCTTAAATTAAGTTGCTCACTTAAAAGGTTCAGAAACCTCTTGGCTTAGTGTCAAAGCAAACTTAACTCTACTCTAAAAAATTTAATATAGTTTTCAACAAGTTCTCTCTTCCAGTCTATTAAAGGACTATTAATGGTCAGGGCTGGAAGGTGAGGAGGATACACTTTCTGTCCCTCTTCGCCTTGGTGTTATCTGAGGACACATTTGCCCATCACTTCTCTTCTTTTCACTCTTAATCCCCAGAGCAAAGATACTCTGAGACCATCTGGTTTCAGCCTGAACACAGCATTCTGCCCATTGGAATGGTTCAACCACTCGTCTAGAATTCCTAGGACACTCCTGGAAGGAAATGGATTACATAGTGGAAAGAACATTGTGGTCAGAGTCAGAAGACATGGGTTCAATGTCAGTACTGTCAGGACTGCTTGTCCCCCCATGTGACCCTGGGGAAAGTTGCTTCACCTCCACAGGCCTCAATTCCCCCATCTTTAAGTGAAACATCCCTTCCTTCTCTAAATCCACAAGACCCTTCAAAGAGGTAAATGTCCAATTTAATTCCAAAAGCATGGGTGCTAAAAAACAATGCACTGGGACAACAGATGATTTATGTTGTTTTGAACTGATGAAAACTAGCTTCCATCAGGGCAGGGTAGAATTTACTGCTCTGCTATTTATGCATGGAACAGACCATTCTATTTTCTTTGTCACTAGATGAGGTAGATCAATGGGCACTTAGCACCTTGGGTATGAATTGAAGGGACCTAACAGATCATCTTTTCCAATCCTTACATTTTACTGAGATTGGTGATCAAAGAGCATGTGTCTAGGTGTGTCAACACATCCAGGAGTGGGTATTACCATTGGCTCTCATTTCAGATCACGGAAAGGACCAAGGGTCATGCTTTTGCCTGGGCATGCCTGTAATCTCAGGCCATGCACTCTGCAGGCTCGTGTTTACAGATAAGGAACCTGGTATCCCAGAGAATTTCTGGCTTGCTAAAGATCACATAGGTAGTAAGTGGCAGAGACAGAATTCTAACTCAGCTCCTATGACTCTAACTTTGGGGGTTCTTCTCACTGTGCCATGGAATTTCCTACTTCATTCAGGTGTAATCTTTATGATGAGTCAAAAAGAAAAGAAATTTTTTTTTATGTCTTTGTATTTGCTAAAGTACAATGCATAGATGAGTGTTTGCTCAATTACGTTGCCTCCTTCTCCTACATGATGCCTTTCTTAATCCCCCTGGCTGCTAGTGCCACCTCCTTTGTATCCTTGGCATTTGAGGTACCCTTCAGTGAGTTAGAGAGGATGTCTATCCCATGCATGTGAAGAATGGAATGGGCGGGGAGAAGCAAGTCCCGTGAAGTGTTTAGAATCTGGTTGGACATGGAAGATGCCATTGCCAGTCATCTTGATTTTTGTTCTGCCACTAGACTTTGATGACTCTGAAAGAGAGTGAGGTTGCCAACTTTGCACACCTCTGCCTCACTAAATTTAACTCCCATGATGTCAACAGTCTTCTTTGAAAATGAAGGACAAATAACAATTTAAGATATACTAATATTATCATCCATCACTTATAAATAAAACTTTAATTGGCAAGGCTTTTTCAATATCAGAAATTTCATAGAAGTGGTTCAGGGACCCCATATGTTATTGTGGGAGGTTCAGGTAAGGACAAGAGGAAATGTGCTCTTAATTAAAATGGAACTACAAATATTTATCGAGTCTCCACTGATTGCAAAACAATCAGAGAGTGAAAGCATGGGACTGGGGTTACATTGGTATTTTTTATTTTATTAAAGATTTCTCAATTATGTTTTAATCAGTTTTGGCCACAGCTGAGAGTTTTGCAGGCTGCTTATGACATGGGCTATGGGTGTGATCCCTCTGTTTTACAAGAGCCGAAGGCCACCTTATTGATAAGGCATCACAGAAGGATTCCTGTGAAGGAATTCAAGTAATGTCATCTAAAAATAGCTCAAAGGCAGCTAGGTGGCTTAGTGGATAGAACACTGGGTCTGGCGTCAAGAAGACTCCTCTTGCTGAGTTCAAATCCAGCCTCAGATGCTTACTAATTGTGTGGCTCTGAGCAAATCACCTAACCCTTTGCCCCACTTTCCTCATCTGTAAAATGAGCTGGATAAAGAAATGGCAAACCATCCCAGTCACTTTGTCAAGAAAATCCCAGTGGGGATATTAAGAGTCGAACACGACTAAACAACAACATAAATAGACTCTCTCACCACAGTCCCCTTATGATGTCCTAGAATTAAAATATGCAGACATAAGTTTGAAGCCCAACCCCTCCATCGACTGCCTACATGATCTTACACAAACAATCTTACCTTTTTAAACCTGTTGTCTCAGCTGTAAACAGGGGGAGTTGGACCAGATTAGAAGTTCTTAACCCAGAGCCTGTGAACATTTTTTTCAAAAACTGATACTATATTTCAATATGTAATTGGCTTTCTTTATAATACTATGTATTTTATTTTATGCATTAAGAAATATTCTGAAAGGAGCAGGTAGGTGGCTCAGTAGATGAGAGCCAGGCCTACAGGCAGGAGATCCTGGGTCTAAAAAAGGCCTCAGACACTTCCTAACTGTGTGACCCTGGGCAAGTCACTTGACCCCCATTGCCTACCCTTACCACTCTTCTGCCTTGGAACCAATACACAGTCTTGATTCCAAGATGGAAGGTAAGGGTTTAAGATTATATATATATATATTCTGGGAAGGTATCAGCACTCGNATACTATATTTCAATATGTAATTGGCTTTCTTTATAATACTATGTATTTTATTTTATGCATTAAGAAATATTCTGAAAGGAGCAGGTAGGTGGCTCAGTAGATTGAGAGCCAGGCCTACAGGCAGGAGATCCTGGGTCTAAAAAAGGCCTCAGACACTTCCTAACTGTGTGACCCTGGGCAAGTCACTTGACCCCCATTGCCTACCCTTACCACTCTTCTGCCTTGGAACCAATACACAGTCTTGATTCCAAGATGGAAGGTAAGGGTTTAAGATTATATATATATATATATATATATATATTCTGGGAAGGTATCAGCACTCGAAACATAGTAAACCCTTAACTTATTGACTGAATAAATGACCAGGCAGCAGAAACCTAGATAAAGTGATCTTTTAAGACTCTGGGTGCAGCTTGGGCTATTGGTGAGTTCTGTTAGCACTTGGGGGATCTTTCCTTCAGTGGATTATAGATTGACAGGATTTACAGCTACCTGTGTGTCATTTGGCTGATTAATTAGACAAGTACACAACCCACTGTAGGACAGAGAACTAATACCTATTCCCTCTCTCTTTCCCTCCCCAACAAAGCAGGTTTACAACCCCAGATGTTTGCAACAACGACATTTCCAAAGTGTTGTCTAGAGGTTGACCACTGGAACTTATATCTACAGTAAAGTTTGGGGGGGTTTTATACACTACTGACTTAGGAGTTGGAGACAATCTAAGTTCAGTTTCTGGCTCAGACTGGAATTCATTCTGTGCTTCAGGTTTTCTTGTAAAAGCAGCTCACAGTGTCCCGAGATTCTGAGATTACAAGGGTCGGCTTTCACGTGCTTCCCCCAGAACTGTTGGTTCTTCCTTTTGGCTACATTCTGTAGGAAAACATCCTGTTCCCTTCGGCCATCAATAAACAGAGAAGCCATTTTAAATTTTCATAGTACACAGTATGCCACTGAGCTCATGGAAGGTATTCGTAGCATCCAAGACCCAGAGCTGGCAAGGGTCAGTGATTTTTACAGATGTGGAAACTGAAGCCCAGGGAGAGTGTGACTTATCCAAGATCAACAAGAGCCCAAGTCCTCTTATTCTAGAACCAGGGCTTTTTCCATGTGCTCAGTTAATTCTTATAAATTTCCTTTTCTCCCCTCCTCCTTGTCATCCATAGGATCATATATTTGTAGCTAGAAGGAACTTTTGTTGTTGTTCAGTCTTTTTTCAGTCATGTTCGACTCTTGGTGACCCCTTTTGGGGTTTTCTTGGCAGAGATACTGGAGTGTTTTGCCATTTCCTTCTCCAGCTTATTTTACAGATGAAGAAACTAAAGCAAACAAGGTGAAGTGACTTGCCCAGGGGCATTCAGCTACTATTGAGGCCAGATTTGAACTCAGGAAGATGATTCTTCCTGACTCCACATCCAGTGCTTTATCCACTGTACCACCTATCTGTACTAGAAGGGATCTTAGTCACCATCTAACCCAATTCCTTCATTTCATAAATGATAAACCAAGCTGAATAGTTTCAGAAGCTTGCTTAGAATTATAAAATGAGGCAGGAAATGTCTGATGTAGGCTTTGAACTGACGTCTTTCTGACTCCAAGCTCAGCATTCTCTCTACTATGTCTGCTATTTCAGAAGTCATGCGAAATTACGATTTGGAAAAGAAAGAACTACATATATTGGAGAAAGGAAAGTGGGTCAGTCACAGGTGGGAATCTCTGCTAATGTTGGTGATTGGGCAGTGACTCAAGGAGTGGCCAGTGGAAAGGAGGGATTCCCACAGACCAATGGCGGGAGGTTTCCATACCTACATCAGCACAATGAATCAGAATGCAGCTAACTGATACAGAGGAGAAAGCACTGGACCTGGAACTGAGTCCAAGTCCAGCCTCAGACATTTAACTGACTGTGTGACTGTGGGCAAGTCACTTAACCTGTCTGCCTCATTTTCCATATATATAAGCATATATGTTTTATATACACATGTATTTTAATATGTTATTAATAAATTGTATTTGGATATGTGGAAAACAACTTGTGTCACAATAGCAGTTTTAAACGACACGTAATTTGTATCATTCTTCCCTATCCCAACACACATCACCAACAAGACAATGCCATTTCTGCTTTCTATAAACCCCACAGACTGTATGTGAGCCTATGAAGGGATTACTGTGATTGCTACTGGTGGGTTGGCCTGCCTGAAGTTTCTCCCAACTCCAATCCATTCTCCATTCAATTACTAAAGAGAGTTTCCTAAAGCACTGGTCTAATCACCTCACCCTAACCGCCCCCACCCCCATTTAATAAACTCCAGTGGCTTCCTACTACCCCCAGGAGCAAATACAAAATGCTTTGTTTGGCATTCAAAGCCCTTCATAACCTAGCATGCTCCTACCTTGCCAGTCTTGTACCCTACTCCCAGGTACTCTTCACCCAGTGGCACTGACTATTCCATGCTCAGGGCATCCTGTCTGGCTGTCCCTCATGCATGGAGCCCTCTCTCTCCCAATTCCAACCACTGACTTCCTTGTCTTCCTTTAAGTCTCAGTGGAAATCCCATCTCCTACAGGAAACCTTCCCAACCCCTCTTAATTCCAGTTCACTTCTCCTTTCAGCTATTTCTCATTTATCCTGTATATAATTTGCTTTGCCTAGTTTTGTTTGCTTGTTGTTCCCCCATTAGATTAGAAACTCCTTGAAGGCCAGATTTCCTTGACATATTTTTAATCAACTCCCTTTAATTTCCTTGTCCCAAGTTTCTTGCCTCGTTAATTAGGGTAAAACTCCAAAAGAAAAGAATTTTCTTTCTTTCAACAGTACTAAGACAGAAATGAGAGAAAGAAGTACAAAAAAGGCTCCGTGAAGGCTGAGAAGAAAGGTCAGTACTGACTGATGGGGTGCATGAATACTCAATGGAGTAGGGAAGATTCATCTATGCCAGTGGTTCCCAAACTTTTTTGGCCTCCCGTCCCCTTTCCAGAAAAAATATTGCTTAGCCCCCTGGAAATTAATTTTTTAAAAATTTTAATAGCAATTAATAGGAAAGATAAATGCACCTGTGGCCATCACTGCCTCCCTGGATCACTGCAGCACCCACCAGGGGGCGGTGGAGCCCACTTTGGGAATCACTGATCTTGGCATTCATGTATTAAAAATCACAAAAGAGATAATGATCTTACGCATGTATACGCACGTGTGTGTGTGTGTGTGTGTGTGTGTGTGTGTGTGTATAAACCTATGTATGCTGGGGACCAAAAAAGGGGTTTTCCTTATTAGACAGTCCCATAGAATCATGGTCAGAGAAATGGGAGTGTCCTCAGAGCCCATCTAGTCCATCTCTCTTATTTAACAGATGAGGAAAATGAGGCAAAAGGCTGTCTTGCAAAAGATCATATAAATCATATCAGAGGCAAGTTTGGAGCCTAAGTCCCATGACTCCAAAGTCAGCATGCTTTCCACAGTCCACTTTCAAAACTGAATTTGTTTTCAGAGAATGCCAGTGTTAGAAGGGACTTCAGGAGGCATCTAGTCCAAACTGTAACTAACTAGAAATCTCTTCTACAGCCTCACTCACTCACTCAGCAAGCATATATTCTCTACCTACAAAGTGCAAGGCATAGTACTAGGTCCTGGTGATACAGAATTTTTTAAAAAATAGACTAACTAGGGGTGGGGGGAAGCTAGGTGGCTCAGTGGATTGAGAGTCAGGCCTAGAAACAGGAGGCCCTAGGTTCAAATCTGGCCTCAAATACTTCCTATCTGGGTGACCCTGGGCAAGTCACTTAACCCCCATTGCCTTGCCCTTACGCTCTCCCGTCTTGGAACCAATACATAGTATTGATTCCAAGATGGAAGGTAAGGGTTTTATTAAAAATATATATATATATATATATTTATATGTATTAACTGAAAGGACATTTACACTGATAAAATAAATACAATATAATTTCATGAGGGAGAACACACTAACACATACTATTCCTAACAATTGGTTATCTAATCTTTGTTTGAAGAGATGTAATGATGGAGAACTGACTATTGATTTCATGCTGCTCTGCCCTCTTTCTGTGTTATAGGAGAATTATAGAATGATACAATATTAGATCTGGGAGGTGGGGATCACTCAGTCCAACTTTAATTTCAAGGTCTGCTTTTTTTTTTCTTTCTTGATCCAGACCTATCTGTTATTTCTTTCATAGGGGAACCCTAGATATATCCCACTATCTAACCTGGCAAATGTTCTATACCTTACAGTCTGAGAGAAATGTTTTCTTTAATATTTTGGTTTTATAATCAATTACATGTAAAAATGATTTTTACAGTCTTTTTTTAAAATTTGAGTTCTAAATTTTCTTCCTCCTTCCTTCCTGTGCCCCCTCAATGAGAAGGCAATCAATTTGATAATGGTTCTACAAGTAAAGACATTCAAAACTTATTTCCATATTAGACATATTGTGGAAGAAAACAGACAGAAAAATAAATAAACAAGAAAAATAACATTTTAAAAATATGCTTTGGGGGGCAGCTAAGTGACTCAGTTGATTTTTGAGAGCCAGACCTAGAGAGAGGAGGAACTAGATTCAAATCTGGCCTCAAACACTTCCTAACTATATGACCCTGAGCAAGTCACTTGACCCCCATTGCCTAGCCTTTACCGCTCTTCTGCCTTGGAACCAACACACAGTTTTAATTCTAAGATGGAAGGTAAAGGTTTAAAAAAAAAAAGATAAAAAACCCATTAAGCACTAGTGCTATAAACATCTGCTGCTATCTTAATATCAAGCTGGGCTGCTTCTCTCTCTGACACTGGAAGATTCTACCCCCCCGAGCTTAGCTTGAGATATGGCAGTGTAGGAAATAGAACAGAATTCATTTTACTCAGAACTTTATTGACTTTCCTGCTGGTGGAGCAGGAATAATATGAATGAAAGAGATCATTATGAGATAACAAATAAGGTATTAGCAGACTGCGTATGAATTGGGTGCCCCCTTTTTTTAAGTTTCCAGTTCCGTTTCTCTCAACTGCTAAAGAAGAAATATTATCCTTGGTAATTTCTTGAGAATGTTCTTGGTAATTTCAAGCTGTTCACTGCATCTCTTGGGCAGGCTAAGTTAGGCATTACCCATACTCCATCTTTCACCCTTCAAGGGCTTTCCTAACATGGAACAAGTGAGAACCAGGCCAGGAAGAGCAACGTTAGAGGGTGACAGGTGCCCTATGCCAGCTCGGCCCTTCAGGCATGCTTCTGAAATAGGATCTGGAGGTGAGTTTAGCTATCTAAAAAATCAATTCAATTATAGGAGGTGTTTTTTTTTTTTATCCTTTCTAAAAGGTGTGAGTGCTGTCTTTATGCTAACTATAGGATGCCTATAGAAAGGAAGGAGGTGGTGAGTCTCTTTATGGCTGAGGGTTCCCACTCTCCTCTACAGTCTCGCCATCACTTTCATCTTCTGGGCCACTCATAAAACATTCCTTTAAATTCCACGATATGTTAATAGCTATTAACTTTGGGGTGGGAGATAGGAAGGACCCATGCCTCTGGCTCTCTATGGGTGTGTGGATTTGTAGATATACCCAAACCAAATCAAGTGTGAGCTCCTGTATCCTGGCTAACTTCCCCTCCTTCTCAGTGAGCTGTGTTTTCAGTAAGGACTAATCACATAACCTTGGCATAAGAAAGCAACTCCCTATGAAGCAGACAACACAGAGGACAGAATGTTGCCTGCTCCATGTTTACTCTCTTCATACACTAAAGAATAAACAATACTTAATAACCAGAGGACCCTATATCTAAGAGGACATAGAAACATTTGCTGAAAGGCTGCTTTCCTAGGTCCTGAAACCCCTTCCTACGCTTAAGATTGATTGGGATCATCTGTCCTCAGTCTCTCCCCTCACCTTCACTGACTCTCTCTGTCTCTCCCAACCTCAGAACCCATCTATCTAGTCCAATGAGAACCTCCATAGAAATAGCTACAAACAACCTCACTCCTCCCATGCAGCTGCTCTCACAGGATCCAGACTAGCCACCAGCTACCTCTCTGACTACTTTCTAATACCCTGAACTATCTCTGAAGAATGTCATCCAGTGCTCTGGTAAAAAAAAAAATAAAACAGTGATGGCAAACCTTTTAGAGATGGAGTGCCAGGCTTCACCCCCATCCCACCCTCCCAGACAGAGTGCCCTGCTGGTTCCCCCAATGACCGGGTGCCATGCCCCTCTCCCCCTACCAAAGAAAACAATCTAATATATAAGAATAATAGCAGTATTGCAATTTGTCCCAGGATGGGGCATCTATCTGAACTCAGAGAAAAATGGGAAGAATGTGATTATTAACAATAAGTTATTTTTTATATTTATTGTGATGTGTTTATACAACACTTTGTGCTTACGATGCATTCAATTTTTGCTCAATAGAGAAAAGATTTTCTAATGTGTAGATTTTTCCAGCATTGGGATGGACTGGATAATAAGGTAATGAGATCCCTTTTATTGGAGGCATTCAAAACAGATGATGATCTGTTGGGAATTCAACTGAATAAACTCTGGTTAAACACCTACAGTGTGTAAGTCACTGCCATCAGCTCGCCAAGTCAAAAATAAAACAATTCCTATCTTAAAGGAATGGGCATTCCCTGTATGCTTTGGGAGTGATTTTCTCGCTGAGTCAGAGACTGGATTGGGTAATATTTAAAGCTTCTTATACCTCTGATGTTTTATGAGTTTGTTTAGTACAGGCCATGGAGGTTACTTGACCCTCTGGGCATGTGCCTTGGATCATTGGAAAGACTTTATGGCCATAAAATTTTTTTTGCCCAAGATAGTTGTACTTTTTTGTTTTTAAATTGGGGTGTGCTTGGAGAGGAGGTTAAAAAAACCCAATGGAACAATGAAGGCACCTGCTTTGCAGGGAAATCGAAGACCTTAGGTAATGGTTTTGTGTAGAATTCCGTGGACTAGATCTTTCATAATGAAGATTCCATATTGAGGTTTGACCCACTTATCCAAGACTGAGCTGACTGCTGGGTACTGCTGTGCCTGCAGGTTTGTTTTCAATTATTTCAAACTCACATTGTTTTCAAAGTCAAAACTCCATAATGTCATACTTCGTTTCAGTGAACTGGAGAGTTTGCCTATATTTAAATGCACTTGCCATTCAGTTTCAATTACAATTTTAGATTGGCTCGACCAAGCTGGTAAATAAGAGATTTGATGTTCTCAGCTGTTTAAAAATCTCACCAAGTTGGTACATGTGTGATGCCAAGGAAAATCTTACAGACATTCCCTTCAGACTCATGTGGTTAATCCCATGGCCAGTTATAGCATAATGTGATTTTCATTAAAATATTATTTTCACTTCATTTGCACAACTAATCCCAAATTTGCTGTCCTCGACCACATCATGGAAAAGATGTCAGCCAGTTTCCACCCCCCCCTGTAATCAACTTGTCCCAAATGTGGTTGTAAAAATGTAGCACAGTCCTTGAATAAATTGCATTCTGCTGTCACCATGCTTAGTCACCCATGTAATATGCTCTCACACAGTTAGCGTTATGATTAAACCAGTCTATTACCCTATTCATTCTGACCCTGATTATGTGCTTTCTGAAAATCCTGTAATTTAGAGGTTCCTTCCAGGTTGAGAATTCCACGGTACCATAATATAATTTGACACAACTAGGTTAGATACAGTTCTCCATACACATTCAGACCATAGTTAAAAGCTTTGGCCAACCACACTTTGGGGGATTTTTTTTTCTCCTCCTTTTGGCTCAGAGAAAAATAAAAACTCACAAAACTGCTGCTTTCCCTTCCAAGCAGTTTCTTCTCTTCTCTGGACTGTTAAGAGCAGTCCTCCAACATTGCAATAGTAATTAAGCTCATTAACCATTAGCAAAGAAAAATGCACACAAATGCCAGCAGATCAATGAAATGGCTGTGCAGTAACTGTGAGGAGGTGGGTAATTAAGCATGGGAACAAAAAACCTAGCACAGAGCTTTGCATTTTGCAAATTCTGCTAAATGAAAGTTGGATTCAATTTAGAAGAACTGTTTTTTCTGGGTTCCTCTTCCCTTACTGTCTGCTGCCTTTTGTTTGTTTATCCGTTTGTTAAAATAGACAAATTCCTTTGCTTTGATTTTGAAGGTGTCAGTAAGTGGGACAGAAAATCAGGTCATAGCAAGCTAGAATAGGATGCAGGAGATGCTGAGTGCTTTCTGAGCAATCCTGGTTCCTTCCTGGAGAAACTGTTCCCCAGTGGTGCATTGGCAGGAGAGTGATGGGCCAAAGAAGAGAGAAGAGGGAATGTCAGTGCCAGGCAGATGCAGAAACACCCTCCCTTTGGAAGATGGAAATGTGGTAACATTCAAATAGTTCAAGCATCTATTTCAGCCCAGGTGTGTTCCTGTAAGGGGTGGGGAGTTGCGGGGGGATTGTTTTAAATCTTATTTTCCTCCATCACTCTCAAAATCTCTGACAACAACATTTGGCGTGTATGTAGAATTTTAAGGCTTGCGAAGAAGTTTTTCCCCTCTATGTAACAAATGATCACTTTGACCTGAAACCTGAGTTGCTTATGTTATCTCCCTTTAACCTCAAAACAACCTGGAGAAGTCAGTGCTATTATTACTCCTTGTGGGGGTTGATTTGGATAATCCATGTAAAAATTTTTGTCCTACCTTCGTACCAGAGAAGGTGTGAATTTTTTCTTTTCTTTTCTTCTTTTTTTAATGGGATACTTACAGTACCTTACTATAAAATTTGGGTTAAATATTTGGGCATAGGCTATTTTATGCATTTCCAAACTTTTTCTGTGTTGTCTGTGGCTTCTCTAAGAGTCCCCAAAAATTCTCATTTAATTTCTTATGCCCATCTGCCACATATGGGAGTGTATGGGTTCAAATCTGGCCTCAGACACTTCTTCAGTTGTGTGATCCTGGGCAAGCCATTTAGCTCCAACTGCCCAGCTCTTACTGTTCTTCTGCCTTGGAACTGACACAATAGCAATTCTAAGACAGAAGTTAAGGGATTAAAAGAAATTGAACCCATGTTAAATATATAAAATATATATATATAAAAGATTGGCGATCATGGTACTTAAACAAAATACATACTTAATGCAAACCCCCTTTTATTCCCTTCTTTGTTTTTGTGTTATTATTCTCTCTGGGGTAGTAAAAGGTCAAATTGTGATCTCTGCCCTAACATCTAAAAGAAGGCTTGGGTTCCCTCCCTTTTCTGAATCTATTTGTTTATACTCAACCAAATAGCACACATAAAAGAGATAATATTTTGCTAATAGAAAGTTAGCTCTTTAGGGCAGGAACTATTCTAGTTTTGCCTTTGTGTCCTCAGGACTTATCATAGTGCCTGGCAAACACTAAGTGTTTAATAAATGCTTATTAATTGATGCACTGATTGACTCTCCCATACAGTTCAGTCATACAAAAAATGCTAAATCAGAGCCATGGCTACAGTGGATATAAAGGTTTGTCTGTACTATTAAATTCCTCAAGTCATCTCCCTCTATGACTGATAGATAGTAACTGAAATCTTTTAAAGAGTAGCCAAAGGGGCAGCTAGGTGGCTCAGGAGATAGAGAGCCAGGCTTGGAGATAGAAGGTCCTGGGTTCAAATCTTACATCAGATACTTCCTTGCTATGTGATGCTGGGGAAGTAACTTAATCTCAATTGCTAAGCCCTTACTGTCTTCTGCCTTGGAATTGAT
The DNA here is from genome assembly GCF_016433145.1 of Gracilinanus agilis. Lineage (NCBI taxonomy): Eukaryota > Metazoa > Chordata > Mammalia > Didelphimorphia > Didelphidae > Gracilinanus > Gracilinanus agilis. The sequence goes on from NC_058134.1 coordinate 238,681,929, forward strand.
GCTTAGTATCCATCCCAACATGGAAGCCAAGGGTTTAAAAATAAATATATAAAATGAAAAAATAAAAAACAGCCAAAGTCATAATTAGGAAGGAAAAAATTTCAAACTGCAGATTTGGGTTCAGGCAACACATGGACATTTTCTCACACTAAGACAGCATTGATCAACCAGTTAGCAAATGGAAATATTGACATCAGACCCTTTTCTGTTTTATCCAAGGGAAGGAAAGAGCAGATAGTCATTGGGGCAGTAGGGAAGAAGGGCAAAGAAAAGGGTAGGACTCAACAACCTCCATACAAACTGTCCATTACTTAGCTTGGCCCAGATCATTGCTGTTTGCCTTCTAACACATCTGGAAGAATTGAAGAATACACAGAAGCATCTTTGTTGTAAATGATAGAACATGTCTTAGTGTTGAGCCAAAAAACACATTCTAAACCTCCTTGACATGATTTATGAAGGTTTTGGTATTTTTTTAAATGACTGACTTCATTGTGAACACCTTTCTTTCCCAGGAGATTCATTAAACCAGATATTACTGTGCATGCAAAACCAAGCTTTTAATAGTTTCTAAGATCATTAGGCCCTCAGTAAACCTATTTGCTACCATAATTTGTAATAGTCCTAATCAATTTATCAATGTCCCTCACCTCTTGCTATATGGAGAAAAGCAGGCACTCAGTTTCCCCTCCAGGGATATAGATCCCCAAATTGAGCAAGAACCAAAATGTACCTATTTTATTATTCTATCTATTTTTGGCTCATTTCCACTCTACTGTATTTTAGCTTGAGTACATAGGAAACTATTTTTAAATCTGAGTACAAAGACTTTTTAAAAAACCCAAAACAACCATAAATATTCTTCCAGTTACTATCTTTGGTTCCAAATACTATGAGACCACAATCTACAGGAATCAAAATTTCGAGTGTTCAGTTGGGTCATGACGGGGCATAGAACATTCTTAACTCTGGATATTCTCATTAGTTGTCCCCCGTGCTTGAAATACTCTCCTTCCTCATATTGACCTCCTGGCTTCTTTCCTGGATTCCTTTAAGTCCCAGCTAAAATCCCATCTTTTATAAGAAGCCTTTTCTGATCTTTTATATATATATTTTAAACCCTTACCTTCTGTCTTGGAGCCAATACTGTGTATTGGCTCCAAGGCAGAAGAGTGGTAAGGGTAGGCAATGGGGGTCAAGTGACTTGCCCAGGGTCACACAGCTGAGAAGTGGCTGAGGCCAGATTTGAACCTAGGACCTCCTGTCTCTAGGCCTGACTTTCATTCCACTGAGCTACCTAGCTGCCCCCTCCTGACCTCTTTTAATTCCCTCTGTTGATTATTTCCAATTTATCCTGCCTCTAGCTTGTTTTTACAGCAATGTTTGCATGTTATCTCCCTTACTGTATTTTGACTCTCTTTGAAACCCTAGAGCTTCCCACAGTATTTGGCATACAGTAGGCATGATACGTGTTTATTGACTGACTGATTGAGAACAATGATTTAAAACTGGAAGGGAACTTAAGGGCGGATAGGTGGAGTACCAGGTCTGGCATCAGGAAGCCCTGAATTCAAATCTGGTCTTAGATACTTACTAGCTGGATGACCTTGGGCAAATGCTTAGTCCTGTTTGACTCAGTTTCTACCTTTGTAAAATGAGCTGGAGAAGGAAATGGCAGACCACTTCAGTACCTTTTCCAAGAAAGTCCCAAATGGGGTCACAAAGAGTTGGGCACTACTGAAAATGACTGAACAACAAAAGGGAACGTAAAGTTAGGAATTTATGAGAACTTCATTTACTCCGCTCTGTCTAGAATGAAGAAACTGAGGCCAAGAGAGGCTAGGCCTTTCCTGTGATCACAGTTAACAGGTAGTAATCAGCAGAGTCAGAACTGACTACAGTGGAAAGAGTGGTCAATTTGGAATCTGGGAAAATGGGTGCCAATACAATTAGTACTAAGGTGACTTTGGGCAAGTCATATAACCTCAGTGGGCTTCAGTTTCCCCATTTATATGATGAGGGAATTGGGATATCAATTTATTGGTTAAATATTGTCCTAATCAATAAATTGATTTTCTTATATTGTGCCACTCCCCAAAAAAAGAACATTTGCCCTGTTCATTTATATGGTTGTTTTCCTACCATTACAACATCTTTAAACAGATTAAAGATGTGGTACGAGCATAGATTGACAATTCCCTCAGTGGAGAATTTTGTCTTCTCAAGAACAAACCTGATGCCAAGTAAGTGAATTAAAGGGAAGGTACAGAAAGGAACTTTTGAATTATAGACTGAGCTTTTGGCAAATCAAGTTTCTAGAAGCCAGATTTGTCTGAGGGAGAGTAAGCTTTGGGATTCCACTAGGGACAAGGACTCCAGCTTGAATAGGGCCTTGTCATTGAAGATATCAGGGGACTCTGGCTGTCAGAACTGAAGGAGTCTGTAAAGTCCAAACCCTTGTCGCTGACCACATTCCTCAGCCACTCCAGTGATGTCAGGATTTTAATCTGGGCTTCCTGCTTTTCCCAGGCTTTATTATGGCTAACCTGTTGGGCTGGTTGGGTACCCTTCACACCTTCATTCTTGGCTTTGTCAATTTCTATTCATCCTCCCTGATACATCCTTGTCTGCCTCCCTACCTGTGGTATCTCAACCTGGCTGGGGTCTGTAAGAATTAAAATTTAGTTATTATATTTATATATTAAAATTATGTGGCCGCCAGGAATCAACAATTCAGGTTGATTCCGTAATTAAATCAGACCCAAGTCAGCATCGGGTTGAGGAGTTTATTTACAATCAGGAAGGTGAGTAGGGATAAAGAGAAGAGGGAGGTAGAAGACTAAATAAATGAAGCTGTAAGCCGCAAGGCCCAACAGCCGGATAGGCAGAGTTTAGAATTGGCCCAGCTAGGCCAAGGAAGCCAGCCTAACTTACCCACGTGACAATACAGAGTGTAATCTGTCTGTGGTCTCAGGAGATGCTTCTTCTTCCAGTTCCAGACGCCAACTCACTCTACAGGAAGTTCACTAACTTACTTAAAGAGAGTGTGTCTTTCATCACTTCCTGTGGTCCACCTCTAATTCAAATGGACAAATGGCAGTTTCTACATTGATTTGGACTGCCCAAAGGGCAGTCCCTTATTCTTGATTTGTTACTTATTGTCACGTGTGGGTAACTCTCTCCCCTCCCCACTAAGGGAGGTGGGAGTGACATCATTAGCACACCTAGGTCGAGTAGATTTTTGACTATTAATAGGATCTGGCTATTCTATTTACACAGGTCTCTCTACTTTATTTCTACTCCTCTCTACACCTAGATCTTATACTGAGCCAGATTACCCTGTCTCCTCATTCCTCTTGCCCTCCCCGCCCCAAAGGCCCATGACATGCTCTTAAACTCAAATGCCCTCCCTCTGGTTTAGCTTTCAACCTCAAACTGTCAGCAGCAACAAAGGGTCTTAATCTGTTACTACTACAGAAGTCTAGACAGGTCACTACTGCACTTTCTGAGTAACTGAGTCAAGTAGAGGTGACGCCTGGGGAAGTGAACCTTTATAAAAGCCCAATTCTCCCCTGTAGTGAATTAATAGTCACTATTAATAATAATGTAGAGTCTGAGTACCATGTAACTGATACAGTGACTAAATATTGCTACCTCAGGGCCACATCATCATAGGTTTAGAGATGGAGTCCAACCTTTCATTTTATAAATGAGGAAATGGAAGCCTGAAGAGTGTAAATGATTTACCCAAGGACACATAGGTAGCAACATATGCAGTATTTGTCATTCCAAACCCAGGGCTCTTGTCATTTATCTGTTGCATAGATCAGCCATGCCAGCTGAAATACTCATTGGTATTGGGCCAGCAGGAATTGCTCAAAAGGGGAAAGGCTATAACCTCCTTCTTACATCTTAGAGATGCGATTATAAGATTGGGACTCGTTTCATTCACACAGAAACATACCTGATCATACACGTCTAAAGGAATGTCATCTTTATAAAGAGTCGAAGCTATAGGCTTATTTCAACAATTGCTACGGTTCAAAACATTTTTGGAGTTACCTTTCAGAGCTAGTTTTTAAACCCGATAGCCCGAATAGCATCCCTGACTGTTCCTGCTATTGACTGTCTGTTCTAGACATATCCCCTTCTTCCTGCCCGATACCCCTTTCCCCTTTCTAGTACTGGAAACTCGCACCATTCCATCTTTCCTATACAGCTCAGGGGACCTTCTGACTAACGTCTGGTATCTTTCTGCTTGACAGAGCAGAGATAGGAAATCAGGCAGACACACCTGAGCAAAGGCCAACTTTCCTTTCCTAGAAAATCTATGGTCCGCATCTGATTCATTCATTGAATTCCTGGCATTATTGCCTGGTCCTGGTATGGAGGTAGAGGCAAGCTATCCAAGTAGCTGCCGTTCCCATGTTCCTGCCTCTGGGTGTCTTATTTCAAACCTTAAGCCTTCCTTTGTCTGCATTAAACTGCCTCATGATAAAGGCTTCTTGTTTCCAAGTTCCCAAATGCCTGAGTAGATTGTGACAAGAAACTCCATTACTTCTTCCTTGATCTTGCCTTCTCCTCTGTTATATTTGTTAAACAGTTGTATTTGTGGGAAGCTGTAAATAGGCCAGTGGTCTGTAGCAAGCAGGTCTCACTCCCCCCCACTGACAAGCTTGAGAGGAAGGGAGGGATAGGATCTTGCTGAGTGCTCCTTCACTTTTCCCCCTCCCACTTGGCAGTTGGGAAAACTGCCACTGAAAGATAATGGTGGATTGATTGGATAACTGCAGGGCTAGGTCAGTAACTTGGGAAAGGCTGCACTCCTAAAGATGTTAACTTTCTCTAACTTATTTCTCCTCAGGTTTGAGTAGGAAAAAATAGGGGAAGCTAGATGGTTTGAAGCCTTCAGGCACAGAGGATAGGTCTTGCTTCAGGGCTACACAGCAGGAGGAAGTCAGCTTGAAGAGTTTGTGAGTATTCCCTAAATATAGCCAGGCACAGCTCCCAAATGATGAAAGGTTTAATGATATGTGGGGAAGGGAAGGAAGGGAGATTTAACAAGGATAAAATAAGGTCTGGAAAGCCCTAAACTGTTAGGTCCAAGCAGCCCCTCCCCCCCAGAGGGGAAAGGTATCTTGGTTAACTAATTGGCTTTCTAACTTTTATAGATAATCTTCTCCTATGGTCTAAATAACTAATTAGAGGTAACTGTGATGTTGATTGAAGATCTAGTCAAGCTAAAACAGGTTGGCAGCAGAGAACTAAGATGGCTTTGTATAGATTCAAGCCTAAAGCTCTCAAGAGCAACAAGATCTGGGATCAACAAACAGCTCACTTCAAACCCCAGGAACCAACTGCCCTTAACTGCCTTAAACTACCCCCTCTCCCAGAGTTCTTGGGGGGGGGGAGCTGGAATTCTGAGCTGTGGCTTGACCCCCTATCCTACAGCTGGAATTCCACTCTGCCATTTCAATGTCACACCTCTGAACACATATCAGTGACCACCTCATTGATAATCACTGGGCAGCTGTTTTTGTAGCTCCTTAAGGCATTAGACATATAATATTGAGTATTCTGATTTCTTTCTATTTGTGCCTTATTCTCCTACTAGACTGAGGATGAAGAACTGACTTTACAAAAAAATTTTATTTTTATTGTCATGCAAAACTCTCTTCCATATTGGTCATTGTAGTAAGAGCAAAGTCCCAAAATAACACTATAAATTCACTGATGTGAAAGATGACTCCAACAGTTCTTTCTCTGGAGGTGGAGAGCATTCCCTGTCATGAGTCTTTCAAGTTTGCCCCAGATCACTGTTGAGAGTAGCCAAGTTTTCATAGTTGATTATTACGCAATACTACTATTATTGTATGCGATGTTCTCCAAGTTCTGCTTATTTCCCCTTGCATCAGTTCCTGCCTGTCTTTCCAGCTTTTTCTGAAATCATCCTGTTCATCATTCCTTACAGCACAATAATATTCCATCACCAACATGTACCACAATTTGTTCAGCCATTCCCTAATTGATGGGTATCCTCTCATTTTCCAATTCTTTGCCACCACTAAAAAGAGCAACTATAAATATTTCTGTTCAAATAGGTCCTTTCTCCTTTTTCATTATCTCTTTGGGATAGAGACCCAGTAGTGCTACTACTGGTTCACAGGGTATGCACAGTTTTATAGCCTTTTGGGCATAATTCCAAATTGCCCAACAGAATGATTGGATCAGTTCACAACTCTACCAACAATGCCAAAGTGTCCCAATTTTGCCACATCCCCATCAACATTTACCACTTTCCTTTACTGCCATATTGGCCAATCTGATAAATGTGAGAGGTACCTCATTGTTGTTTTAATTTACATTTAGGAAAAAGAATTTCTTTTAAACTTCTTCTCTAGTACAGAGAGCGATACTTTGCACATAGTAGGTGCTTAATAAATGTTGAATAAAAACAGGGCACCAATGGGGTTGATCATGAAAGGACTGTGGCTTATAGATTATGAGCTGGATTATAGATTTTTGAGCTGGAAGGCACCTTAGAGGTTGAATCCAAGTCTCTCATGTTCCAGATTGAATAAACTGAGGCCCAGAACAGTTAAGGGACAGTGTCTGCATTGGGATTCCAAACTAAATCTTGTTTTGAAGTTCTCCCTCAATGCTGCCCCTAAACAAAACAAAATAAATAAATAAATGGAAGGACTGTCTCTAAAGAGATGTTATGAGACATCAAGCTTTGTGCCTCTCTCCTCTCTGGAGCCTTGTTGAACTTATTTCACATAGACTTTCCCTCCATTCTTTGCACTGGTGACTCTGGCCTCCTTTTCATGATTCTCAAGGCAGTTCTTCCAGCTGTAAATTCCCTTGTGGCAGTGACCAAAGAAGGTGTATTCTGTTTATGCTTTTGGGTCATAGTTGAGTGGCGTTATGGGTATTAACAACTAGAGCAGCTGGTGGCACAGTGGATAGAGCAATGAGCTTGGAATCAGGAAGACTCATTTTTCTGAGTTCAAATCTGGCTTCAGACACTAACTAGCTTTGTGACCCTAGGCATGTCACTTAACTCTGTCTCAGTTTCCTCATCTGTCAAATGAGCTGGAGAAGGAAATGGCAAACTTCTTCAGTGTCTCTGCCAAGAAAACCCTGAATGGGGTCACAAAGAGTCAGATGCAATTGAAAATGACGGAACAGTAACAACATGGTTGAGTCCTTATTACTTTCAGCCAGGCGGGTTCCCTTCCTCAGAATCTAATCACTGATTCTTCTTCTATAGAGGAAAAATGTATTCATTGAAATAAATGCATAACATTCCCAAATCACTCTCCTAGAAGAGACAACAATCCCTTAGATGATCCCTGGGACATCCTAAGAAGAGGAGAGAGTCATTAAGTTTGAGAGACTTGCTTTGTTTATGTTATTGGGATCTTATTAAAGCATGTAGGTTTCCAAAGCTTGCTCAGGATTGATATCAAGGCTAAATTTGCCACGTTGCAATGGCCACCTAATTCAGCTCCTGGGATGAAGTAGAAATTGGATCCATACTCCATGAATAGATAGTGGCAGTAAAAGAAGCAGTGAGCATTAGCAGGGGAGGATTAGGGGAAAACCACATGGAGGACATAGCACATAAACTGAGCCTTAAAAGGAGGTAGAGATTTTCTGAGGAGGAGGTGAATAGGAAGTGCATTCTAGGCATGGGACACAGCTTGTACAAAGGCAAGATGGGAAGAAATGAGATATGATGAGCCTGCGGGCCAGATGCAGCCCCCTGAAATGTTCTATCCCACCCAAGTGACATTATTCCTAATCTGATGAATACAGTGAGTAGGATACAATACAATGAAACTTCGAAAGAGTTGCCTTAGAAACAGACTGACAGAGGAGCATTTCCTTTCCTTTGGCCCCCTTTTTAAAAGGTTTGCCCATCACTGGTTTAGGAGGTACATAAAGTAGAACCGTCTGGCTGAAGCATTTAAGTATGTCAAGGCAAGTAGCGTATCATCATCCCGAGGTGGCAAATTGATGCTGGAGCAATTTGAAGGGATTTGAGAGCCAAGCAAGAGAATTTATATTTTATCCCATAGGTAATAGAGAGCCACTGGAACTTTTTGAGCAGAGGAGTGACATAGTCAAACCTGTGCTTTTAGAATCCAGATGCATACAGGATGGATGGGTGAGGGGGAAAACTTGAGACAGGGGAAATAATTAGGAAACTATTGGAATAGTCCAGGAGAGAGGTGATTAGGGTCTGAATGGCAGTGACTGTGTGAAAGGAAAGAAAGAGATGAATGAAAGCAACTTTGGGAAGGGAGAATCAAATAAAAGTGTAAACAGGGACTACTGGCAACCTAGACTTTAAAACTCTTTCTTCAGTACCTTTTAGTGGATCTTTCCATTTTGATAAAAGGATAGCATGCTCCATTAAGTTACACAAAAATGATCATACTGGATAGACACTTGCCAAGATGCTAAGGAAATGAAAGTACTGGACCAATATAAGGACTAAGGTCATATGAGTTTAAACAGTGGTTTCATCTTCTAAAAACATTCTCCTAAAATCTGAAATAAAAAACTTATTACATGAACATCTTTCAATAGAACAAATTAGAAAAGAGAGTTACTCTAAGGATTACTATCTGTGCCACCTTAGAAAACAAGTAGTACTACTTAACATTAGCATTTATATGGTGCTTTAAGGTTTACAAAGCTTTCTACAAATATTCCATTTGATCTTTAGAACAATTCTGAGAGGTAGGTGCTATTGTTGTCTCCATTTTACAGATAAGGAAACTGAGGCAGATCATGATTAAATGACTTGCCCCTAAAGCCATAGCCATATTTGAACTCTGGTCTGTCTTTCTTTTTACTACCTCCCTTCCTTCTCTCCCTTTCTTCCTTCCTTCTCTCCCTTCCTTCCTTCCTTCTCTCCCTTCCTTCTTTCCTTCCTTCCTTCCTTCTTTCCTTCCTTCCTTCTCTCCCTTCCTTCCTTCCTTCCTTCCTTCCTTCTCTCTCTTCCTTCCTTCCTTCCTTCCTTTCCCATCTGTCATAGAATTAATTTAAGTATCAGTTCAAAAGCAGAAGAGTGGTAATGGCTAGGTAATGGGGGTTAAGAGACTTGCTCAGGGTCATACAGCTTGGAATTATCTGAAGTCAGTTTGAACCCTGGACCTTCCATCTCTAGGCCTGGCTAGCTGCACATCTTTTTTACTTTAGATTCAGCACTCTGTCCACTGTACAAAGAGGTGTAAGCACCAACTTTATTACATCTAAATATAAAACCCTAAAATACAACTTGTATGCTTACAAAAGGCTTCTTTTTTCAAATGTTTTTGTTGATCTTTTTTTATATCATAGCAGTATACTTTAATTTTCTTTCCTCTCTTGTACCTAAAGAGCATCCTATATAACAAATAGCATTTTTCAAGACCCCCTACCCTCCAAGGAGGCAGCTAGGTGGTTCAGTGAATTGAGATCCAGCCCTAGAAATGAGAAGTTCTGCGTTCAAATCTAGCCTCAGACACTACTAAGCTATGTGACCTTGGGCAAGTCACTTAACCCCCATTGTCTAGCTCTTACCATTCTTCTGCCTTGGAACTGATACACAGTATTGATTCTAAGATGGAAGGTAAGGATTTTTAAGAGCCCTTCCTAAAAAAGAAAGAAAAGAAGACAAAAAAACCCCAGCATAACTGATTAATACACTGAAAAAGTATGAAAAATATGTGTAATGTGTAGCATTTGTGGACCTCTCACCTCAGCAAAGGAGTGAGGTAGTGGTATCCTCTCATATTTCTTCTTTCAAAAGTCTCATTCTTTATAATTTTGCAACATTCACTTTGGATTCTTTAGAAGTTTAGTTCTTTCTGTTTACAGTGTTGCATTCCTTGTGGCTGTTTTCCTAGCTCTACTCACTTGCTTCCTTACCAGTTCATGTAGATGTTTCCATGCTTCTCTGTATTCATCACCTTCATCATTTTTGTGAAATATTTTAAAGAGCTTCTTCAGCTTTGGAATTCAGGGTAATGGGTTGTGTCAAATCATTGCCTAATGGCTTAGATGAAGATTTAAAAAGGTACTCGTAGGTCTAACAATAATGCTGAGCCTTGTCATGGCATTTTTAAAGTGCAAAATCCTTTGTAAAGATCAAATATTGATGGTAGGAGGCATCCAACACCCATTGGAGAAGAATGGAATTGTGATTTAGGAAGCTGATGTCCGGTCAAGTAGATAAAATACAATTCAGAGTTTTCAGCATTTGTTCATTTTTAAGAAAAGAAACCTATAGACAATTTCTGGGAAGCAGATCACAGGATAGAATGAGTAGAGATACACAAGTCACTACTTGACATTAGCAAATGCCTCCAGGGGCTTGATGGGCTCAGTTTCCATGCTAAGACTTGCAATAATTAGTTTGATATGTGTTATTCTAGAAAAGTCAATGTGCCATTTAAAAGTAATGTTTTCTCATTTATGTTAAGGAATAAAATCTTTATCTGGGAACCTCATCGACATTTGCCAACTGGAATTTTCCCTTAAAGTTTCTTACTTTTTAGACTTTTCTCAAAGAATCTGGACTCCCTTTTTGTTACTGAGACTAAGGGGAGGATAATTACATTATTGATTGTTGTTGTGCAGTTGTTTCAGTTGTGTCTGACTCTTTGTGACCCCTTGTGGGGTTTTCTTGGCAAAGCATTTGCCATTTCCTTCTCCAGCACATTTTGCAGATGAGGACACTGAGATAAACATGGTTATGTGACTTTTTCAAAGTCACATAGCTAGTGAGTGAGTGTCTGAGGTCTTCCTGACTTCAAGCCCAGCCTTCTAACCGCTTCATCATCTACCACCCACATTATTTAATTAAGTGACTGCCCAAAAAATTGTTTGTCATAATATCTGGCCTGACATCATGGGTCAGGAAAGGGCTGGAAAATTCATTCCTTTTTGAGCTCTGAAAATTGATTGCACTGGTTGACAAATACTGGTTGAATGGATGCTTCTGAGTAATAGTGACTAGAGTTCGACTGAAGTGAATATTTCTTTTACTGGAAGTGTTAAAAGGGTAGCTAGGTGACTCAAGGGATAGAGAGCCAGGCCTGGAGAAGGGAGGACTAGTTTCAGTTCTGGCCTCAGACACTTCCTAGCCATGTGATCAGACACAGCCAGGAGGTATGAATAATAGTCTTCTCTACTTCATACCTAATAAATGATCAACCATCCTTTGCTTGAAAATTTCCAATGAATCGGAGCCTCTCTTCAAAGCAGTCCATTCTGCTTATTGTTAGGAAGTTTGTCCTTATCCTAAAATTTGACTGCAATTTCTACCCATTGCTCCTAGTAAAGAATATTTGGTATTATCTTTGGAAAGAGAGATGGAAGTTCAAAGAGGCAAGAAGATTTCCCCTATGCTTTTCTGATGTACTTGTCATGTAACGTTTTGTATGAAAGTGATCTAGATTTGAGCTCCTACTTTCCTCTCCATTACACACTTTCTGTTCTAGCCAAACCAAGCTACACGCTGTTCTCCAGAATGACATTCCATTTCTAGTCTCTGGATCTTTGCCCGGGGTGGTCCCTTATTTCCGCAAGCCCTAGCTCCCTTCAAGTCTTAGCTTAAATGCCACTTTCTTCAAGAGACCTTTTCCTGATTTCTCAATTGGTACTGAATGAATAAATGAAGCATTTATTGAGCACTCCTCCCAGATTCTCCATTTAAGACCCCAGAGGCAGCTTTATGATAATTTCCCCCCCTGGTTATCCTGTTCTAGATTTCATCATTTCCAGGGTTCTGTCTTATCCTATTCAGCATATTTTTATGCATGGTCTCATTAGATTGTGAGCTTCTTGAGGGCAAGGACTGTTTTTTGCCTTTCTTTGTATTTCCAGTATCTTTGTGCCTGGCATCTAGTAAGTACTTAATATCTATAAATGAACAAAGTACCAAGCCCAGTGCTAAGTGCAAGGGTTAGAAATAGAAATAGAAATAGAAATAGAAATAGAAATAGAAATAGAAATATCAGTCCCTGACCTCTAGGAGTTCACATTTTCATGGGGGAGACAACTCAGGTCAGATGGAGAGGGACCTTGGGCTATAGGGTGCAACAACAAACCTCTTCTTGAATGGCACATCTACTGTACCCCCTCCCCAATAACTTCATATTTACTTTCTTCATGACTTCTTATGTTTACTTCTCTTCCTTCATGCTAGATCTCCTCAGGAGCTTGGAAACTCCTTGAGACCAGACTCAATTACATTTTTGTCTTTTTACACCTTTGTCTTTGCATTCCCAAGGCCTAGCACCTGGTAGAGGCAGCTAGGTGGTGCTGCAGTGGGATGCAGGACCTGGAGTCTGGAAGGCCTGAGTTCAAATCTGGCCTCAGACACTTAGCTGTGTGACCCTGAGCAAGTCATTTAACTCTACTTATCTCAGTTTTCTCATCTGTAAGATGAGCTGAAGAAGAAAATTACAGTCTGCAGTCTCTTCCAAGAAAACCGTAAATGGGGTCATAAAGAGTCTGAAATGACTGAGCAACACTACTGCCATCAGGTAGGTGCTTGATAAATGCTTTTATATTTTTGATTGAGTACTTGATTGCAAGGTTTATGAGGGGAAGGAACCTTCCCTCATATTGGATACTGATGATATATTAGAAATAGTAGTGTCTCTGGCGTCAGAGAACCTGGCTTGAACTCCAAATTTCACTTCTGACATTTACTAAATCTATGAAGTTGGGTTAATTACTTCCCCCGGGTCTCATTTTTCTCATCTGTAAAGTGTGTGCATGTGTGTGGGGAGGGAGGGTGTCTTTGAAGCCCCTTCCAACTCCAGAGCTATGATCCTATAAATAGGATGTCCATCACTTGGGGAATGGATGAACAAGTTGTAGTACATGGTTGTAATAGAACACTATTACAACATAAGAAATAACAAACAGACGAGTTCAGAAAAACCTGGAAAAACCTATATGAACTGTTACAAAGTGAAATGAACAGAACCAGGAGAACAGAAATACTGAATGATGATCAACTGTGATAGACTAAACAATTATCAGCAAAGCAAGTTTCCAAGACAACTCCAAAGAATTTATGATCTTACAAAAACAGACTGGGACTGTTTGATTTAAGAGAGAAGCTCTAGGTCCAAAACTCATAGCACCTAGATGACTTGCTCAGGGTCATGCAGCTATTCAATATGAGAGGTGAGATTTGACTCAAAGGCTTTCTGACTCCATCATGGGGTTTTCTTGGCAAAGAAACTGGAGTGGTGTGCCATTCCTTCTCCAGTGGATTAAGTTAAAAACAGAGGTTAAATGACTTGCACAGGGTCAAATGGCATAAGCCATCCTACCTCTCCATTAGCTAAATATCTAAATCTTTCCTCCAGTGACTATACTAGCTCCCAATTATAGACTTGATAAATATTCATTGTTTTCAAGGTCACGGGATGGGTCAACTTTAACTAAAATTCAAAATTTTCTTATTCTGTTGCCTTTCCCAACAAGAAAATGCTAAATATTTCTTTAAGAAAGATAAGATAATGGTCTAAATTCTTATAGATGTGGATGCTAGAAATCTATGATTTATTTATTTCAAGATGTCAGGGAACCATTTACTAACCAAATTTGTTAGAACAGGATTGATTTCAGGAGATCTAAATTGTGTGTGTGTGTGTATAAATGAATTGTGCAATGTGATCCCTTCCTCTAGCAAAAGGGTTCTTAACTTTTTCAATATCGTTGACTTCTTGGCAACATGGTGAAACTTATAGACTCCTTAGGATACTGTGTTTAAATGATATATTTTAAAAATAATTTAAGTATATTTAAAATAATAAATTACATATAATAATATGAAATAAAATAAAATTTTATATAAAATTATAAAGGAAACTGGTTATATTGAAATATAGTTACAGATATACATTATATAATCCTCTATAATATACATACATAATACACATATGTGACATATCTCTCTCTAAGCCTCGGTTTCCTCCTCTGTAAATTGGGGGTAATAAATGCACTTACATGATAGAAGCCTTTCCAGGCCCTCCTTAAAGCTATTTTTAAACTAAGTTTAGAATATCCCAACCCTTTAGGAGTGAGTATTCCTAGATTACCTCTGATACCTGGGGGAGAGGGGTTTGGAAAGTCCCAGGGCTCTGAGTGGTGGCTGGGCATGTGATACTCTTTTCCATTTTTTTTTTTTTAAACTTTTATCTTCTATCTTAGAATTGATACTAAGTATCAGAATTGTGAAGGTTCAGTACTTGGAGTTAAGTGACTTGCCCAGGGTCACACAGCTGCTAGGAAGTATCTGAGGACAAAGGAGTACTCCTAGAAACCTGAGGCAGATATAGCCACAAGGGACACTGGCTTCCTTGTTGTTCAGTTACAAAAACTGTTCTGTCTTCCATACTTGGAACTCTCACCTAACTCCACTGACCCTCTGGGCTAATGCTAGTGCCTCTCTTCTGTTGATTATCTCCAGTCTATTCTGTATCAAGCTGTTTTCTTCCATTAGAATCTAAGCTTCTTACAAGGACAAGGACTATTTTGTCTTCCTCAGAGGTTATGCACAGTACCTACCCACAATAAAAGCTTGTTAACTTGACTTGGTTTGACTAGCTTACAGGGCTGCTATGGAGATCAAAGGAAATAATATGAATGAAATACTTTCCAAACCTGAAAGCATTACATAAATGTTAGCTATCATCATTGTCATTATCATTTTATTATGTACTCTTGGGCTTCTCCTGACTCTAACTCTATTATTCTATGACCTACTGGATTTTCTAGCTTTGTAACCCTGGACAAGTCTCTTAACTCCTATCTGCCTTAATTTCCTCAACTGTAAAATGGAAATAATAATAGCAGTTACCTCTCAGAGCTGTTTTGAGGATCAAATAAGATACATGTTTAGTAGTCTACAAACTTTTAGAGCTGTTATCTTGGTCTTCAGCAATCTACAAGCAAGAATTTCATTTTCTTTCTTTTTTTCATTTCATTGATTTGTTACATTACCGTTCCCAGGTATCTGCCTCCTTAAGCTCCAGCCACTAGAGAAGGCATTATTTGACAAACAGATATATGTATATATAAAAAAACGACGTCTTGCTTATTTCTATTTGTCAGTTCTTTCTCTGGAGGTGGACATATAAAAGTCATTCTACAAACACTATTTCAGTTGCTGTATATTACATTCTCTTGGTTCTGCTTGTTTCACTCTTCATAATTTCATGTAGGTCTTTCCATGGTTTTTAAAAATTAACCTTGGTAATCTTGATATGTAACATTTGTCCAATGAGTTAATATACTTCTAGAGGAATTGATGCTTATCCATGTTAATATTCTCATTATAAATGACCCCAAAGTGCAGTCACTCCACCCTGACTAAAGACCCATGGAACCACTTCGGTAGTTCTCTTTATTTTCAGGTTGTCCTCTGACTGAAAAGATCAGGTACATACAGAATGGATCTCTAGTTGGGAAGACTCAGCTTCAGTCTTGCCTTTGACACAATGGCTCTGTGACCCTGGGTGAGTCAACTAAACTGTTTGTGCCCCAGGTACCCAAGATTATAAATTCCAGAGCAGGTAGCAATCTATATTGGTAGAGAGCACTTCCTTAATGGGAGTTCCCTATATTATTGACACTACAGCATTGGTTTAAAAAAAATACTCAGTCTGTGAGAGACAGAATTGAGTGTGCTATTCTCAGGATGATCATTCAGGTTACAAAGGCCAATTAATTACCTTTTGTTGATTGAGGACTCCATGACAAGTTTAGGAGGGCGATCTATGGAGGACAGATGGGCAATGAACAGCTCAGTAGCTCCCCTTACCTCACCTGAATTGGATTGGAGGCCAAGGTGTTTTGACTTGTAGGTTGAGGTGAGATAAAATAAAATGATCTCCCACCCAAATTACAATTACAAACCTGGAGTCAGAGAGTGGATAGTTTAAGAAGCAGTCTTTATTCTTGCTCATGAGGAAGGGGGGCACTGCCCTAATGGCAATGGCAATGCATGAGTGCAGTTACAAACATTTTATAGATTCCTGATGCAAGACCCAACTCATTCTGTCTGATACCCCATTTTCTGGGGGCCAAACACAACGTAGGTGTTTACTCAATCAGAAAACAGCTAGATACATAACATGAGCTTGTCAGGAGCTTCCATCAGGGAGGGGAAAGGTTATGGAGAGATAGTCATGTCCTCAGGAGTGACTCCTCTGCCTCCTAAAGGTCAGAGGAGATTAGGAGGTAGTATAGCCTAATGGTTTTATTCCTTGAGATAAGAGGCCTCCCAACTCACTGAAACTAGGGCAATAACAAGGTCTTATTCTGTAACTCTAAACAAGCTTCCATTCCCTAAGGGGGATGGGGGGGCGGGGCTAGGATGGATATCCACACTATGAAGAACAATTTAATTCTTCTTATTCCTTACGAGGTCAGGGACTGGTACAGGGCCTAACAGGAGAGCAGGGAGGAGCCTTGTGTATATATTGCCTGTTTGCTGCCTGGTCAGTCAGTATGTCTTAGCCCATCTTTGAAGTGTTCTCTTTCATGAAGGAAATAAACAACTGCCTCTTTTTACTCCTACCTTCTGATTCCAGTGTTTTAGTTTTTTTTTTTTTGAGTGAGTGCATCATTTTTTATCTCACACAATGCTATCCCTCTTTCTGGGTTTTTGTGATCACAGGGCTTGCAAACCCTTATACATGTCCCAAACCAAAAAGTTCAATTCTGAACCCTGGACTTTAGACTCTTTTATTGGTGCCAGTTCATCTGCTTGCCTCCATCCTTAGAAATGGATGTCCTGGGGTCACTCTGACTACTGAACTACTCTGGGTTTGGATTCCATTTTCTGTTTCCCCAGGCTAGGATTAGCCGCCTCTTCCCACTCTTGGATTTCGCTAATCACTTTCATGTACCAATCTTGTCTTAGATAGGGTCCAACCTAAGAAAATGAAAGTAAAGAAAGTTTATGACACTTTGGACAAGATTTTCTATACTAAGCTAAATTTGTCCTGATACTAGTGATTTTGGGGTGAAAAGTTGCCATAGGGCAAAAATTATATTGGAAAATATTCTTTAGGATCAAGACATAAAAGAAGCTAAAGGCTTTAGATTTGAGTTAAAATCCAGCCCAAGACACTAACTGTGTGACCCTGGAAAAGTTACTTAACCTCTTTTCTTCATCTGTAAAATTGGAATGATAACAACACCAATCTCACTGGGTTATTGTGAGGATTCAATGAATTAATAATTATAAAGCACTTAGCATAGCCCTTAGCCAGTATATGCTAAATAACTTAGCTATTATTGCTTCACCATATAATATATATAATATGTAAGATATTATATATTTTACCATATAATTATACCATATATATTATACCATATAATAGCTTAGCTATTATTCTTCACCAACAAAAAATGTGATGCTATGAATATTTTGGATGAATATATATTTATGTGTATAAATATATATTTAAACCCTTACCTTCCACCTTAGAATCAAGGCAGAAGAGCAGTAAGGGCTAGGCAATGAGGGTTAAGTGACTTGTCCAGGGTCACAGAGCTAGGAAATGTCTGAGTCCACATTTGAACCTAGGACCTTCCATCTCTTGGCCTGATCCTCAATCCACTGGGCTATCCGGCTACCCCATCATTCCTACTAACACTGACTATTCAATCTCTTGTCCATGAATATTTGTCTTACTTTCCCTTATAACTAGATTAGAAGGTCCTTGAAGTCAGGGACCAAATTTAATTCAACTTTTTCCCCCTCAGTGCTTCATGTAGTGCTTTGCCCACAGTTAAAGTACTCTGTCTCTCTGTCTTTGTCTTTGTCTCTGTCTGTCTGTATAGTATAATATATATGTATATATATATTAATTCATTTATTCATTTAATGAATTGAAATACAATTAATTTTGTTGGAAGTTGGTTTAAATGTTTGGGGGGGCAAGGGTCAGAGATTGAAAGTCTTCTTTTAGTTGTTGCTGTTATTCAGAGATTTTAGTTATAATGGTATTTGTTGTGCCAATTTGACCTGTAAATTTCAATTCCAGGATGCTAATTGGTACCCTACTGGCATGGGAAGCACTAATGGATTTCCTAAAGCTTTAGAGTCTGAGACCTTTTTTCCCCTCTAAAATCAGGGCACAAAGATTAATTACCCAGAGAGAAGAGTTTCACTTTGTAGGTTCTAATTCAACATTTGATTTAAAGTAGGAGTTCTGAACCTTTTGTGTATCCTGCAATCCATTGGCAGTCAGCTGAAACCTATAGACCCCTTCTGAGAATCATGTTTTTAAAGGCACAAAATTAAAAGGGGGAATTACCAAAAAACTCAAATCTATTGAAATACAGTTATCAAAAATCTATTTACCAAGTTTCTAGACCCCAGGTTGAGAAGCCCTGATTTACAAGCAGCAGACAATAAAACATTTGTCATGATTTAGCCCTTTTTTTAGGATCATCAATTTGTAAAGTTTTATCCACAAAAGCCCAGTTATAATATATGAAACAAATATTAAAAATATTGTGCAGCTCCCATCATACATAAGAAAGAAAAATAGTGAGAAAAAATTATAATTCCATACCTGGAAGAACACTGAGGTGAAAATCCTAAAGATTCACTGAGAGACATTTTAATCTTTAATTTTTTTTTTTTTTTTTTAGGATTTTTTTTTTAAACCCTTGTACTTCGGTGTATTGTCTCATAGGTGGAAGATTGGTAAGGGTGGGCAATGGAGGTCAAGTGACTTGCCCAGAGTCACACAGCTGGGAAGTGGCTGAGGCCAGGTTTGAACCTAGGACCTCCTGTCTCTAGGCCTGACTCTCACTCCACTGAGCTACTCAGCTGCCCCAATCTTTAATTGGATAATAAACTGGAATATTTGTTTGAATCCAGTAGAGTGATGGGTTTTTGTTTTTCCTGCTTCCTTATCATAAGGATTAGAAACAGGAAATGTA
The DNA here is from genome assembly GCF_016433145.1 of Gracilinanus agilis. Classification (NCBI taxonomy): domain Eukaryota; kingdom Metazoa; phylum Chordata; class Mammalia; order Didelphimorphia; family Didelphidae; genus Gracilinanus; species Gracilinanus agilis. The sequence goes on from NC_058134.1 coordinate 238,700,910, forward strand.
TGGCAGATCTGGGAATATTTATTTACCTTCCAATTGTGAGAAGGCAACCAACCAACCTGTTAATCTTTCTGATGTTATATTAGTGTTCTCAGATGCATTTCACACTTTCCCTCATGGAGGAGCACTGCAAAGCTACTGTTGTTGGACTTGGAGAAATTTCTCAGAGATAGGAAGCAGAGGATGGAATTTGTAGAGAAACAAATTCCCAGAATTGGATGATGCTTGAGAGGTCATTTAGTGTACTCACTAGTACAGATGAGACACCCCCTTTTCCTGGCCACTTTCTTTTTCAGAGACATTTTATCAGCACTAGCAGTTACGAGCTACAAATTTAACCGATTGGAACCAAACAATTAACCAATCAACAACCATTTTTTAAGTTCTTAAAATGTGCCAAGTAGGGTGCTAGATGCTGAAGATTTTTCAGGGAGGTTATACTTTTAAAAAACAAACAAACAACCCTTTATCAGTCTTAGAATTGATACTAAATATTGGTTCCAGACCTCCCCTCTGCAGGCCTGGCTCTCTATCCACTGAGCCACCTTGCTGCCCCACAGAGATTATGTTCTCAGGAACAAATGCATGCCATCTCCTTGAAAGGCAGCCTAGTATATATAACACAGGGATTCTTAAACTGGGAGTCCCCATTGGAGTCCATGAACTTGGATGGGGAAAACTGTATATCTTAATTTCAATAAAATAGATTTCTTCTATAATCCTATCTATTCTATCTATTCTGGATGAGGGGGAAATTATACCTATATCTAAATTTAACTGGTTTCCTTTGCAAGCCTATATATTTATAATCCTATGCATTTTCCTTTATAATCCTTTGTATTCATTTTATGCATCTGAAAACTTGATTCTGTGAAAGGGCCCTTGAGTTTTACCAAACTGTAAAAGGAAGGAATTCGTGACCCAGAAAAAGGTTAAGAATCCTTTTTGCAGTTCATAAAGCAGAGGCCTAAGAGATAGGAGGAGAGAGCTAGGTTTTCATTTCTCTCTGATATTCACTAGCTAAGTGATCATGGACAAATCACATGAGTACATGGAGCCTCAGCTTCTTCCTCTATCAATGTGGATACTAATACCTGTATATGATCTATCCCCACAGGATTGCTATGAGGTTCTTATGTGATAATGTAATGCCAAGTGCTTTGCTATTATCTGAGCTCATACAAATGTCACATATGTATGAAAGCTTTTATTATTGTTGTTATTTATTAAACCCGTAACTTTTGTCTTAGAATGGTTACTAAATATCAGTTCTAAGGCAGAAGAGTGATAAGGACTAGGCAATTGGGGTTAAGTGACTTACCCAGGGTCACACAGCTAAGAAATATCTGAGGTCAGGTTTGACCCCAAAGCATTTATTAAACACTATGTACCAAGTCCTGTGCTAAGTGCTAGGAACACAAATATTGCATTTGCAAAATACAAAACCACCAAACGGTTTACTCTCAAAGAGTTTTCATTGTAAAGGGAGTTGGGAAAACAATACATATAGGTAAATGGTGGCAAGGGAGGAAAATCATAGGGAAGGTAAGCTGAGCCACTGAGGAAATGATTGATAAGCCCTTTCTAGTGCCAATGGCAGTATTAATTTAATTACAGTTCCAGTTAATTAGATAGAGTTCTAGCTGAATGGTGTATATTAGGGATGGGGTGGATATGTACATATGTACAATAGTAGGGTGGATGGCAAAAACTAGTGCTCCAGAGTGCGTAGTGGTAGGCAGGGTAGATGAGAAGAAAATGGTGAGGATGGTGTATGAAGTGTGGCCGTTGCCAACTAGATATAAAGAGGAATGTGACATACTCATCAGTATGCAAATCTAGGTAGGATGTCAAGAGCTGAGAGGAAGAGCTCAGCATCAGGGCTCATGGCAGGGTCTAGTCTGTGGTATCACACAGAGAGATAGTAAGAAAATGACTTAGGTGAAAAGCTATTATTACTTGAGGCCAAATAGTCACTTTATGCATTTAATCTTCCATTCTACCTAGCCTCCTACTGACCTCTGTGAGAACCTATTTTTCCTATGCTATATCAATTTCTATATAATGGGGGAAATTACTATATATTCCTGTGTCTGAGATCTGGGTCAGAGAGACCATGAAATCTAATGCTTTTTGCAATTTATTTATCCTTGGAAATGTCTTCCTTTTTAATAGAATTTGTTTGATAAATGAAGGGGAGAAAGGTTTTTCTGGCATTTGTGCAAAAGTTCACCTGTCAGTTTGGGAAAGAGCTGAGGATCTGATGGACCAACTCCCAATTAGCTATCACCAATTAAAGATGTCTTGGGATGGTCAAGGATGGGACTGAATAATGAGTCCCTAGAAATCTATTTATTGGGCTATCTCACCCACCTTGGATCATCCCCTGATAGTAAGAGAGCCATAGAGACCTATATTCCTTTATCAGTTTTGATGCTAGCCTAACCAGTGAACTGATATAATCAATAAATAAATTCTTACCCCTAGATCTCTCGAGATAATTTTAATTCTAACACCTTCAACTAGCTTCACTAGTTTGTTAGTGAAGCTGACTGAATTCATTGGTTATATTATCATTAAAAAGACATAGACATAACCTAGTACCTTGTTCACTTTTAGAATGAATTTTCAAGGTTCTGTTTTGAATCAATATGAGCCAAAATGTTACTACATATAAAATAATAATGGGAAGAAATGTTTTAAACTTTAAGAAAACTATGGCAGAGAAGAAGCAAGGTGGAATGGGAAAAAAAACATCACCAGAGATATTTCTCTATGGAATAATAAACCCCCATTTATATAGTGCTTTAAGGTATTCAAAATGTTTCCCCTCCAATAGCATTGTGAAGTAGGCAGCATTAATTTTATAATCCAAATTTATATAGAAGATAAAATGAAGACAGACTGGTGAACTGATTTGCTCATTAACTATGTGGTGAAAATGTGTCACATCTGGGATGTGATCCCATCTCTCCATATCTGAGGTTCCATGCCTTTTCCCTTATGCTAGTATCATCTCTTGGGCATCTAACTGATGGGTTCAGATGACCTGATGGCTCCTGGCTTTATTGGACAATCTAAAAAGGCAAAGGACATCTTTAGTTTAACTTGGGAAGGCAGGAAAGATCTATAGAAAGCTCCCAATAGAGAAAGAGATGTTTTTTCAAAACTGAAATGCTCTTCTTTCAGAAATGGACTCATTACTCATAAATTAATCAAGTAACTGCTAAGGATCTAGTCAGGTGTGGAAGGTTAGATCCTGGGAGTGAAGGGAATAATATAAAAGAAATAAACAAATTCTCTTCCCTTCTAAGCATGACCTGAAAATCTTGATTCCCCCCCCCCCAATGCTGATGGATATAACTTCTATTATATCTGATCCCCTTTTCCATTCCTAGAGCCATCTCACTATTTTTCCCTAGACCACTTCAGCAGGATCATCCTTTGCCTCCCTGCCTCCAAGTCTCTCCCTAATCCATCCTCCACATAACTTCCAAAGAGACATTCTAAAAGTATAGGTCTGATCATGTCAGTCCCTTCCTTAAAAAAAGTACAAATGGATCCAGGATAAAATGCACACTCATTTGCTTGGCATTTAAAGCCCTTCCTAACCTGTCTCTGGCTTGCCTTTTCAGACAAATTATATATCACTTATTTTCATGTGTTCTTTTATCCAGGAAGCCTGGCCATTTTGCTGTTGCTGTCACACAGATTATTCCATTTCTATCTCCATTGCAAAGGATGTCTACCATGTTTGGAAATACTTCCTCCTCACCTCTACCTCTTAGAATTATTAACTTCCTTCAAAGTTCAGCTTTGAACATCTCCTACATGAGGCCATTCCTGGTCCATTCCAATTGATCCTCACTCCCCACTGAAATTATTTTATAAGATATGGTGAGTTTATTTCCTCCTTCCTCAGTTTCACTTTCCAAGGTTTCAGTTATCCATGGTCAACCCAAAGCACTGGAGGCTTGTCCCATTATTCTGGAAGTCCATTTGTGGTTGTGGTCTGCCTCCAGAGGTCTCTTCCACTTTCACTTTTTTAAAGGATGGGGTGGGCTGGGAAGCCCTGAACTGAGGTACAAGAATAGGATGAGAGAGCATATATATATATGGTGATCAGCAGGTGTTCACTTATATTCATAGTTTCAGCCATCCAGAGTAGGTCTTGGAATTTATCCCTTGTGGATATTGAGGGCTCTATTGTATTTTATATTGACTTATTTGTATTTATATTATTTCCTCCAAATAGAATGAAAGTTCCTCTTCTTTTCTTAATACTTGCTGTCTGTCTTAGAATTGACACTAAGCATTGGTTCCAAGACAAAAGAGTGGTAAGGGCTAGATAACTGGAGTTTCCCTAACTGCACCACCTGACTGCCCATATGTCATTACTGTGATCATTATTTCTGTTTCCCATCACTACTTCCTCAACTACACCTCAGCAACACATACATGGTCATTTCCTTGATCTTTCTATCACCCACACATGTGTGTTTCCCTTCTGTGTTCACGAACTTCAAAATTCTTTTATCTTATAATCCTTTATCTTTCTTATCCATCTTGTTCTATGCCTAATGACCCTTCACCCGATTCTTAATTATCACCATGACTTCTGATCTCTCTATCCACTCCATACTTTATGGGGTCATCACCCCTACATGGTTATACTCTTCTCTCTTTATAGTCTTTACTTTTTGGTGAACCAGTTCAACTCTACACTTTTTTCTGCATTCTCAATTCTTTGACTCATCCTATTGTCTATCAAGATTTTCCAAATCTTGGATTGCCATCTTCTCCCTCCTTTGCTCCTATTCATATGTTGTTGAAAGTGGCTAGAGGAAATCATGAAATTGTCCTGATAGAGTCTAGTATGTATTTGTGCTATTTCATTTCAAAAAGGATTCTCAGAATAGCAAAGCCAACCTTTTATTCCTCTCTAATTGACTCCCTACCCCACTTACCATAGGGGATTGCCGGGAGCCCTTCAGACTAATAAGGGTCTCCATCAGGATCCATTGAGTCATAAGGTCTTACATTGATCCCTATTGTCTGAAAATCAGGCCACAGGATGGCTGGATACCCAATCAGACCCCTTTGTGTGACTCTCTTCTGACCAACATTTTTTATTATTAAAATTACTACAATATATATTTTTAGGGTAGCCTCAAGCTAGATATAAATAGCATAGATATAAAATTTCTTTATAGAGATCCATTTATAGAATTCCCATTCTAGATTTCTTCTTAATACAATATAACAAACCAGCATTTAATGAATTAATAGTTACACCGTCAGTGAAATAGCAGAAGCTTCTCTTTTCTCTGTCTCAGAGTTTGAAGGTCACAGATTGGCAAAATAAAAATACCTTTTTGCCTCAATCCTTTTTCACACTGAATTTAACCCCATGAAACCAAAATATTCTCACACTTTCCCACTTTCCCACATCAGACTTGTCCCCCAGAATTTGGGAGTTCTCACACTCTAATCCACTTTTGAAATATGTTGAAGGTTCTTTTTATAAAAATAAAACTTACATAACATAAGGTCTTGATAGCCTTGAAGACTGTTTAGACTAGGTATATGCAGAAATATGTTTTGTGTGCCAAAATTTTATGTAACCAGCATAATCTTGATTTTTTCCTCTGTTTTGAATTTGAAATGTAAATTTTCCCAGCATTTGTGTGACTATGAGAGAAAGGTATAAAAATAAAGATTCTACAGGAAGTGGCAGAAAAAACAGCTTCCGGAAACCCACTGTGTCTCCGACTCTCTCTTCCTCCCTCTCAGCTAAACCATCACACCTCTCAAGATAACTGGAAACTGCTGACTGGCTTCCAGCAGGGGATGTTCCAAATTTTCTGATCTCTCATAAAATCTCCCACTGCAGCCCTTTCCATCAACTTCTCCATGAGACCTCATATCATATTTCACTGAAAATATTGAGGTTATATGCTGAGAGCTCTCTCTTCTCTTCTTCTCTTCATTTCACTCATATATTTGATGTCATATATGGGGTTTACTTGAAGGAAATGAAGCTAGCTTGGAAGAGACTTGGGAGAGACAATGATGGAAACTGAAACTTGATGTAAGGGAAAATGCTCCAGATGGGCAGCACTGGGACTTCTTCTTTGAAGGCTATTAAGTAGACAGGGGGACCACTTGATAGGTATGTCATAATAAAGATTCCTTTGGAATATAGGTTGAACTAATAATAGCTGCAGAGATCTCTCTCAACACTCAAATTCTCTGATCTTATGATATCATAGCTCATCCATAAATGAGAAGATTGGAGTCAATCAGGCATCAAACATGTAATCCATGAGCCACATGCAGCCCACCACATTCTGAAAAGGGCTGGATCAGATTAAAATGTAATCAAGAAATATTTAACAAAATATTATGACTGATATTTCCATCAGTTTCTATCTACTAGCTCCTTCCTTGCCACCTACAAACATGCCTATATCTTTCCCATCCTCAGAAAAATGCTTATTTGATCCTATTAGCTCCTCTATTGTCCTATATCTCTACTTTCTCTTCTAAACTCCTTGAAAAAGTCATCTATACCTACGGCCTCTTCGAAATCTTTTGCAGTCCTTAATCTGGTGACTGATTTCATTACTCAACTGGAAACTACTCTCTCTCTGAAGCTTCCAATGGTCTCTTACAAGCAAAATGTAGCAGCGTTTTCCCAGTCTCTCTTATTTTTTTCCTCTCTCTTTGTAGTATCTGACAGTTTTGACCACCTCATATTGGATATTCTCTCCTCTCTCATTACTTTTTTTTTTTTTTTGTTAGTTCTCCTCCTCCTTATCTGGTCATTCCGTCCCAACGTCCTTTGTTGGGTCTTCAGTGTGGTCACACTTCCCCAGTAGTGGGTATAGCACCTCCCCAAGGTTCTGTCCAGGGCCCTCTCATGTTTTCTCTTTATTCTCTTTCACTTGATTATCTTAGCTGTTCCCATGGATTCAATTATCATCCCTATGAAGATGATTCAAAGATCTATTTGTCCAACCTTGTCTCACTTCTGAGCTTCAATCCTTTATTTCCAACAGCCTCTAGGACATTTTAAATTAGATGTTGTGTAGGCATCTCATCATCAACATTTCCCAAACTGAATTCATCATCTTTTCCCTTGAAACTTCCCTTCTTAGAACTTCCCATTTTTTGCCACTCTCCTAATCAGTCAGCCTTACTGTCATCCTCAGCTCTTTGCTCATGCCACATAGCTAGCCAAATCTTGCCATTTCTACCTTCACATCTGTCATATATGTCCCCATTTCTCCATCCAAGAAGCCGTCATTCTATTTCAAACTCTTGTCACCTCTGCCTGGTTTACATAATAATCTTTTCAACGGTCTCTCTTCATTCCATTCTATCTTCTACACAGCTGCCAAAATGATTTTCTTAAAGTTTAGGTCTAACCATGTCACTCCCATACTCAGTAAACTCTGGCACTCATTATCTCCAGAATCAAATATAAATTCATCTATTTGTCATTGTAAGATCTTTATAGACTAGTCCCTTCTAACCTTTCCAGCCCTCTTACATTTTATTCCTCTCTCTCTATACTCTATTATCTATTAATATCAATCTACTTGTGATTCCTCCAATATGACACAATCTCCTGCCTCTTCATCTTCACCCAGCAGTCCCCTTTACCCAGAATGCCTGCCTCTTGATAGCCTTTCTTTTCCACATTCTGCAGGAGCCCTTTCCTGGTTCTCCTAGCTGCTTGAACACAACCTCCTGACATTACTTTCTGTCTACTTGGCTCATATATGTCTGGTATGTTCTGATTTGTTTGTCCTGTCTGCCAATGGAATGTGAAGCGGAATGTGGAATGCTCCTTGAGGGTAAGGCCTGTGTTGTGCCTCCCCCTCCCCACTTCTTTAGACATAGTTTCTAGCAAGAGTGAGAACTTAATCCATGCTTCTTGATTGGTTGATTGACTGATGTCTGAATGATAGCAAAATATCCCGTATCCCTCATCCATTGTGATTGTCTCTATTTGCCATTCAAAGTTCCTCCCAACCAACTCCTCTCACTTTCTAGTTTTCTTAAACTTTACTCTTAATCCAGTGCCCCAGGCCTCCTGGCTGTCCTACAAACCACTCTCTATCTCTTGGCTCTGGACATTTTCCCTGGCTGTCCCCTCATTCTTGGAATCTTCTCCCTCCTCTACACTGACTACTGACCTCTCTGTCTTCTTTTAAGTCTGAACTAAAATCTCCCCTTCTACAAGAAGCCTTTCCCAACCCCTCTTAATTCCAATACTTTCCCTCGATTATTTCCTAGTTTTCCTATATATGGCTCTCTCTCTCTCTCTCTCTCTCTCTCTCTCTCTCTCTCTCTCTCTCTCTCTCTATATATATATATATATATATATATATACACACATACATATATATTCACATACATATACACACATATATATATTTATATATTTGTTTGCATGTAGTCTCCATTAGACTGTAAGGTCCTTGAGGGCAAGGACTATCTTTTGCTTCTTTTTGTATTCCCAGAGCTTAGCACAGTGTCTAGTCCATAGTAGGTGCTTAATAAATGTTTATTGATCGATTGATGAAAGTGCTAAGTTCATCTACCATTATAAACTCTGAGAGAAATAAATGTCTATTATTAATCTTGAGAAAAAAGGCAACCCAACCTGGCCAAAACCCAAAGCCTGACTTTAAGGGTGCAGTTTTGTAGCACTTCCCTATGATTTCTTCAAAAAATTTTATTACTGTTATTTAAATCATTAGCTTTCATCTTAGAATTGATATTGTGTATTGATTCCAAGGCAGAAGAGCGGTAAGGGGTAGACAATGGGGGTTAAGTGACTTGACTAGGGTAACACAGACTTCCTTATGATTTCAAAGCTTCTTTTAGCCAGGAGATGGCTCTAACATTTCACTTGGTTCTACAATGTTTGAGACTAGGGGTGCAGCTGGGTGGCTCAGTAGATTGAGAGCCAGGCCTTAGAAGAGGGGAGGTCCTAGGTTCAAGTCTGGGCTCAGACACTTCCTAGCTAGTCACTTAACCCCCATTACCAAGCTCTTACTGCTCTTCTGCCTTGGAATTGATTCCAAGACAGAAGGTAAGGTTTTTAATAATAACAAATAATTACATAAACAAACAAATAAATAAATGGAATATTTGAGATGGTCACATGCCTTTCCTGACAATTATCTTGTCAGTTAGGGAATGTGTACACAATGGCCTTCAGAGCTACTCACAGTCTCAGAATAAGAAGGACATTCAAACTACCAAAAAACTTTTTTACTGAATTAGAAAAAACTATAACAAAGTTCATTTGGAAGAACAAAAGATCAAGAATATCAAGGGAAATAATGAAAAAAAACGGGAAGGAAGGTGGCCTAGCAGTACCAGATATTAAACTGTACAATAAAGCATCAGTCATCAAAATGATGTGGTGCTGGCGAAGAGACAGAAGGGAGGATCAGTAGAATAGACTTGGGGTAAGTGACATCAGCAAGACAGTGTATGATAAAATCAAAGAGCCCAACTTTTGGGACAAAAATCCACTATTTGCGGCCTCAGCCACTTCCCAGCTGTGTGACCCTGGGCAAGTCACTTGACCCCCATTGCCCACCCTTACCAATCTTCTACCTATGAGACAATACACCGAAGTACAAGGGTTTAAAAAAAAAAAAAAGAAAAGAAAAAGAAAAAAAATCCACTATTTGACAAAAACTGCTGGGAAAATTGGAAAACAATATGGGAGAGATTAGGTTTAGATCAACATCTCACACCCTACACCAAGATAAATTCAGAATGGGTGAATGACTTGAATATAAAGAAGGAAACTGTAAGTAAATTAAGTGAACACAGAATTGTCAGATCTCTGGGAAAGGAAAGATTTTAAAACCAAGCAAGAGTTAGAAAAAATTACAAAATGTAAAATAAATAATTTTGATTATGTTAAATTAAAAAGGTTTTGTACAAACAAAAACAATGCAACCAAAATCAGAAGGGAAACAACAAACTGGGAAAAAATCTTTATAACAAAAACTCTGACAGGGGTCTAATCACTCAAATATACAAGGAGTTAAAGCAATTGTATAAAAAAATCAAGCCATTCCCCAATTGATAAATGGGCAAGGGACATGAATAGGCAATTTTCAGATAAAGAAATCAAAACTATCAATAAGCATATGAGAAAGTGTTCTAAATCTCTAATAATTAGAGAAATGCAAATCAAAATAACTCTGAGGTATCACCTCACACCTAGCAGATTGGCTAAAATGATAGCAGGGGAGAGTAATGAATGTTGGAGGGGATGTGGCAAAATTGGGACATTAATGCACTGCTGGTGGATCCAACCATTCTGGATGGCAATTTGGAATTATGCCCAAAGAGCGATAAAAGAATGCCTGCCCTTTGATCCCGCCATACCATTGCTGGGTTTGTACCCCAAAGAGATCATAGATAAATAGACTTGTACAAAAATGTTTATAGCTGCACTTTTTGTAGTGGCAAAAAACTGGAAAATGAAGGGATGCCCTTCAATTGGGGAATGACTGAACAAATTGTGGTATATGCTAGTGATGGAATACTATTGTGCTCAAAGGAATAAAGAACTGGAGGAATTCCATGTGAACTGGAACGACCTCCAGGAACTGATGCAGAGTGAAAGGAGCAGAGCCAGAAGAATACTGTACACAGAGACTGATACACTATGGTAAAATTGAATGTAATGGACTTCTGTACTAGCAGCAATGCAATGACCCAGGACAATTCTGAGGGATTTATGGTAAAGAACACTACCCACATTCAGAGGAAGGACTGCAGGAGAGGAAACACAGAAGAAAAAAAACTGCTTGAACACATGGATTGAGGCGGACATGGTTGGGGATGTAGACCTGAAAGGACCACACTAATGCAACTATCAATAATATGTCAATAAGTCTTGATTGATGACACATGTTAAAACCAGTGGAAATTTGGGTTGGCTATTGCGGGGAGAGTTTGAGGGAGTGAAGGAGAAAGTAAAAACATGAATCATGTAACCATGGAAAATTTTTCTAAAAATAAAAAAATTAAAAAACAAAAAAGAATGGCTTCTGATTTTCTGGACTTATCAGTCCTTCTGGTGAGGAATTTGAGTGATAGGGATCCCAGAAACTGTAGCAGCAGTAAGTGGCTTTTAGTTTTGTCTATTTATCTTTCTGTACTAGTAAAAAGACTCCATTAAAATGTTTCCTTGTAAGCCCCGATGTGAAACAGTAACATGTGAATTGAAACAAAGTTCATTTTTTTTAGAGGATTTTGTTATTTTAATCACTCTGTGTGCTTATGCCTGCCGTGGGCTGCTACCTATTACACTGTTTGAAAATGAAATGATATTTTCTTTGAAAAATAGAGTTACATTAACATTTCTGGGTGTGGTAGAAGATCCTGAAGTGTGCTATTATCATGAGTAAGTTAGAATGTATTCTTTGTAGGTCATTTGTATCATCTAATACATGGAGAATACCCTGAAATACCATAGTGGAACTGTGATCCTATCAATGGGAGTTCCCCTCAGACCTTGCATGCCTGGCCATCCTTTGTGAGTCTTGTCCAAGGAAGCTCACTGGGCCAACCCAAGTAACTAGCCTAACTTTGATTCATTTCAATGAAGAAAGGGTTTTTCCCACCTAAATCAAAACTCTAGGTGGCATGGAGTCATGGATAGAGCTAGAGGGGGCGTGGAAGTCTAGTCATTGTCATCATCATTGTTCTTTCTTCTTTCTTCCTCTTCCTTTTCTTCCCTTCTGTCTTAGAACTGATAACAAAGTATTTGGTTCCAAGGCAGAAAAGTAGTAACTGGGATGAGGCCAGATTTGAAATGAGGGCCTTCTGTCTTCAGGCCTGATTCTCTATCCACAGAGACTTCTGACACCTCTTCACCATCTTTTTGTGACCAAGACTTGAGTTGCAGGGTGCCAACCTGTATCAGTAGAATGAGATACTCAATCAAGAGGTTCAGTGGAGACCAATGAAACCATAGGTCTGGTCCCTATCCTGAGTCGACTGAAAGAGTCGCTGCCCTTAAAGAATTTATATTCTACTAGGGAGAAGCAATTTATAGATACATAAATAATTATAAAATTAGGGTAGCTAAATGGTGCAGGGTCAGAAAGACTCATCTTTCTGAGTTAAAATCTAGCCTTCTTTGCTGTGTGACCCTGAGCAAGTCACTTAACCCTATTTGCCTCAATTTCCTTATCTATAAAATGAGCTGGAGAAGGAAATGGAAAACCAATGTAATATCTTTGCCAAGGAAATCCCAAAATAGGATCACAGAGGATTGGACATGACTAAAAAAAACGACTGAACGAAAGTAAAAAAAACAACATATAAAGTAATGTATAAAAAGTAAAAACAACAGAATAGGTTCCTTGGAGGAAAATGAAAGGGTAGGGAAGAATAGTAGAAGTCAGCCATTGGAGGGATAGGACTGACAAGAACAGGTAAGAGATAGGTAACAGGTATTGTGGATAATATTCGACTTGGATTCAGGAAAATCTGAGCATGAATCCTGCCTTGTAGACTTACTACCTGTGTGACTTTATGTAAGTCATCTAACCTCTCCTAGCCTAGTTTTCCTTATCTATAAAATGGGGATAATAATAGCACCTATGTTGTAGGGTTTTTGTAAGGATTAAACGAGGGGTGTGTGTGTGTGTGTGTGTGTGTGTGTGTGTGTGTGTGTGTGTGTGTCTGTGTCTGTGTCTGTGTCTGTGTCTGTGTGTCTGTGTGTGTCTGTGTATAAAGGGCTATGTCAATCTTTAAGTTCTAGACATGCTAGGTATTATTATGATGATAGTGATGATAGGGAGGAGGAAGTGGTGGTCAAACAAGGAAGCCAAAGCTTAAATAGCCTGCAACACAGAAGCACCTAGAATTATAAATAGATCAGTAGATTGCTTTGTCCTCCAGAGAAGCAAAAATATTGATCTGGTTAACAACTCCTAAGAAATATCTGGCAGGGATGTGGGTTATATTTGAGTGGTACAGAGCAGATGCCCAGTCCCTGGCCTGCCTAATAGGCAAGATAGGGGCAAGTGGAGTCCTGGGACCAGGCAGGTTTGAGAAAGATTGAGTCTGTTTGAAATCTCACCCTTGGCCAGATCAGCTCTCTCCAGCTCTAGCCCCAAAGCTGAGTGGGTCATCTTCTTTTGCAAATCTAGGGCAGTTAGCTGGTAAAGTCTATTGGTTGGTTAAATCTTCCTTCTACTACTAGATGAGTGACCTTGGGCAAATCACTTAATCTCTGTTCACCTTAGTTTCCTCATCGGTAAAGTAGAGTTAATAACACTTACTTCCAAAATTGTTGGGAGGTTCAAATGAAATAAAATATATAAAGTGCTTTGCAAACCTTAAAGATATATGTAAATAGTAGCTATATCTGAGCACGTTTTTTTTTTATTCTTTAGGGTTCTTTGCTTATATCATGTTGTACCTGGCTCATGCCCACCATTGCCCTTTGGGTGAACCTTAGAATCACAGAAAGCACGTCTAAATAAAAATGAAAAATCACATATTTATATGGTAGTTTCCCCAAAAGATACACAAATACTCTTCGAAGTGATAAATTACTATTTATGAACACTCCATTCATTACCAGGTGACAACACCAAGCCTTCTTTAGCAAGATTAATAGCAAAATCCCATTCCACCTCCCTTCCATGTTTACATTAAATACATTAAATCTGATGATTTTTTTCCTCTGGGAAATCTTAGTGTGGAGGCTTCAGAGTATGTGATTTAGCCATGTTGTTTCACAGAACAGGATGGCTAATAGGGTTGAGATTCTAGAGTTCAGCATCATAGTACATTTTTTATTCTGCCCTGGGTTGATTAACAATCAGAGACCTAGGATTTTTGTATATGGGGTAAATGTTAGAAAAATAGAGAAATCGGGTCCAGGGCAAGTGGCACGAAGTGGACCACCATTTAGAGGGAGAGGGTGTAGAAAGGACATTGCCCTGTAGGGTAGAGAGGAATGTGAGGGGGATGGAAAGAGAGAGAGACAGAGAGAGACAGAGACACAGAGATATGCACAAAGCTGATAGAAAGAGAAACAGACAGAGACAGAAATGCAGACAGACAGAAACAGAGAGAGACAGAGACAGAAAGATACAAAGTCACTCTGGGTCTAGTTTGAGGCCACTGTTGGGTAGGCCAGGGAAGTGCTGGGCAAGTAAGAAGCTCAATGCAGCTTGTAATAGCAGAACTTCCTTTTTCAATTATTCTTGTCAATTAGGTGTTAAGTTTAATAGGTTCTGCATATCTAATGGAATGCAAGTACTATGAGTCATGTTAGGTGGCACAGTGAATAGAGTGCTGGGTCTGGAGTCTAGAAGATCTGAGTTCAAATCTACTTTCAAACACTGTATAATCCTGGTCAAATCACATAACCCCTATCTGCTTCTTCAGTTTCCTCAATGATAAATAGCATCTATCTTTCAGGTTTTTTATTTATTTACTTAACAAAATTTCACATAAGTTTTCCAAAGTTATATGATCTAAATTCTCTCCTTCCTTTCTTCCCTCCAGGATTCTACTCCAGGATTCAGTCTGGGTTATACATATATTCTCATGCAAAACATGTTTCCATATTATTCATTTTTGTAAGTGAATAATTTTATAAAACCAAAACTCTAAAACATACACCCAAATAAACAAGTGATAAGTCATATGCTTCCATCTGCATTCTTACTGTAACAGTTCTTTCTCTGGAGGTGGATAGCATTCCTTTTCATAAGTTCCTCAGAATTGTTCTGTATCATTGGATTGCTGTTAGTAGCAAAGTCTATCACATCTGATCATTCCACAATATTGATGTTACTGTGTACATTGTTTTCTTAGTTCTGCTTATTTCATTCTGCATCAGTTCATGTAGATCTTTCCAGATCTTTCTGAAATCATTCTGCTCATCATTCCTTATAGTACAATGGCATTCCATCACCAACATGTACCACAATTTGTTTAGCCATTCCCCAACTGAGGGACAACCTTTTAGTTTCCAATTCTTTGCCATCACAAAAAGAGCAGCTATAAATATTTTTGTACAAACAGGTCCTTTCCCATTTTTTTTTAATCTTTGGGATACAAATCTAGTAGTAGTATTACTGGATCAAAGGGCATTCGTTCTTTTATACTCCTTTGGGCATAATTTCAAATTGAACTCTAGAGTGGTTGGCTCAATTCACAACTCCACTAGCAATGCATTAGTGTCCCAATTTTGCCATATTCCCTCCAATATTTATCATTTTATTTTATTTTACTTTTTACATTTATTTTTACTTTACATATTGGCAACTCTGCTAGGTGTAAGGTGGTACATAAGAGTTGTTTTATTTTGTATTTTTCTAATCAAGAGTGATTTAGAAAATTTTTTCATATGCTTATTGATAGTTCTGATTTCTTCATCTAAAAACTGCCTATTTATATCCCTTGACCATTTGTCAATTAGGCAATAACTTGGATTCTTATAAATTTGATTTAGTTCTTTACATATTTGAGAAATAAGACCTTTATCAGACAAATGTATTATGAAATTTTTTTTCTCAGTTTGTTGCTTCTCTTCTAATCCTGGTTGCATTGGTTCTGTTTGTACAAAATCTTTTTAATTTAATATAATCAAAATGATTCATCTTACATCTTGTACCATTCTCTATCTCGTTTGGTCACAAATTCTTCCCTTCTTTATAGATCTGACAAGCGAACTATTTTATGTTCCCCTAATTTACTTATATCACTCTTTATGTTTAAATCATATACTCATTTTGATCTTATCTTGGGTATAGGGTGTGAGCTATTGATCTGAACCTAATTTTTGCCATACTGTTTTCCAATTTTCCTATCAGCTTTTGTCAAATAGTGAGTTCTTATCCCCAAAGCTGGGTTCCAGTTTTAAAAAAAATATTATGTATTTACTTTTAGCATTCTTTTCTTCTTAAATTTTTAGTTTTAGATTCTCTTCCTCCTTCTTACCGTACCCTTCCTTACTGAGAGGGTAAGCAAAAAAATATAAATTATTCATGTGAAATCATGTATATTTTCATATCAGCCATATTGGAAAAAAATAAAGTGAGAAATTATACTTCAATTTGAACTCGGATTTCATTAGTTCTCTCTGTAAGTGGATAGCTTTTTTTCATTATCATTCCTATGGAATTATCTTGGATAATTATAATTAAAAAAAACAAACTCCTAAGTTTTTCTTAAGGATCAAATGAGATTATATTTGTGAAGCACTTAGCACTGGGTCTTACACATAGTAGGTACTTACTTTATATGCATTCTTTTCCTTTTCTGTCTTTGCTTTCTAAATTCAGTACCCAAGGTCAAAACATCACTTTAGTTATGTCTCTATTGATAGTGAAAAGATTTTAGAACTAGAAGAGGTCTTAAAGAATGCCTATTCCAATCTCTTTATCTTACCCATGAAAAATCAGGGTCCAGAAAAGTTAAATGAAATATTTTGTCAGGGCCCATTCTAGTTAGTGTCAAAGCTAGGAAATAGAACGTGGTTCAGTTGTCTTGTGATTAGATTTTTTAAAATTAATTTATATAATGGAAATAATGTTATCAACATCAAAGATATATTATAAGACTATTTGGCACATAGCACTTATTTAATATATGTTTATTAATTGATTCAACAAACATTTATTAAGTACCTCTTTGATGCAAACATTATACTGGCTTCAGTATATTTATATTTATATCCCTTGACCATTTGTCAATTAGGCAATAACTTGGATTCTTATAAATTTGACTTAGTTCTTTACATATTTGAGAAATAAGACCTTTATCAGACAAATGTATTATGAAAATTTTTTTTTCATAAATAAGACTTTTATCAGAGGGAGGGAGATACCAAGGCTATAGTCTAATAGATACTGGAATTTATAGTCTAGAAGTGGCAATATGGCTTAAATACCTATAATACAAAATGTTACATGATTAATTAGATTAAAGAAGTTGTTCAGTAGTTCAGTTACGTCTGAATCCTCATGACTTGATGGACCATAGCAAGCCAGCTTCTTTTATCCTCCATAGTTCTTGAAGTCTGTTCAAGCTAGTTAATTTGTTTCCATGCTACTATCTACCCATTTCATCCTCTGCCCTCTCATTCTCCTTTTGTCTTCAATCTTTTCCATTGTCAGGGGCTTTTCTAATGAGTCTCTTCTTCTCATTATGTGGCCAAAATATTTAATATTCAGCTTTAATATTGACTTTCCACTGAATGGTCTGAGTTAATTTCTTTAAGGATTGAATGATTTGATCTCCTTGCTGTTCAAGTGACTCAAAAGGACAAAGAAGCACAAAGTCCTCTGTGAGATCAGAGGGAGAAAGCATTACCAACTGGAAGTGGGTATCAATGAAAGCTCCAAGGAGGACCTGTCACTTAAGAACTGTTTAAAGCTTGGGTAAGATTTCCCATAACTAGGAGGAATGGAGGGATGGGGAATAAAGCATTCAAGACCCCAAACAAAAAACAAACCCTATCAAGGAGAGATGAAGAGGTGGGAGAGCATGGAATGTAGATGAAGGATGGCAAGAGAACCAATTTGACCAATATACAAGATATATATTAGAGAAAAATACTGAGATAAAGGTTGGAACTATTTTGTTGTTTGTTAGATTCATTATCTGCTCCTGTGACCCCCATTCGGTTTTCTTTCTGGAGTGATTTGCCATTTCCTTCTCCAGCTCATTTTACAGATGAGGAAACTGAGAAAATCAGCCAAGTGATTTGCTCATGGTCACACAACTATAGGGTGATACCAAAGGATTATAGGAAGGTTTTGGATTTTATACTCAAGCATCTACACTTAATGGGGGAGACAATAGTGAGCCAGGAAAATTTCTGAGGATATGGAAAACTTTTTCATTCTAACTCCAGCCTTTGCCCACTGTGCCAACTCATAGAACTTGCACTCCATTAGAAATGGTGAGTGAAAGGGAAGGTGGCATCTAGACCAGAACCTGGAAGATGGAGGAGAGTATTGTTCAGGTATGTAGCAAATGGGGGCCCTGGGTTTGGAACAAAGAATGGAGAAAGGTATTTTTGGGGAATAACTATGAGACTTATTTTGGAGATATAATCCATAAGAACTGGTGCCTGATGAAGAAGAGGAAAACTCAGGATTAGGTTCCATGGGAGACTGAATGCCATCAACAGGAACGTTAGGGGCAGTTACTTCAGAGGAAAGAGAAAATACAATTCCAGAGAGGTGGAGTTTTATTACTTAAAATACTATCCAGATGTTCTTCATTGGACATAGGGACTGTTTTTTTACTCTTTGTGTTCATATTCATATTGTATTGTATGCCTGCTTTTAATAAATGTTGACTCAATTTAAAATGATTGACTGGTCTTTAGAGAGCTGGAATCCTGATCTGGAAGTCCAGGGAGAGGTCTTAACTTTGGAATGTGTGAGGAGACGCATAGGTTCATAAATTTAGAAACATAAGTGGCCTTAGAGGGTATCTATATTTAGTTCAACCAATTCATTAAAAAAAAAAATAAAAAGAAAGAAACCTAGCCCCAGAGTGGCTTAATGACTTGTCTAAGATTATGTGGGTAGTAAGGGACAGAGGTGGGGTGGGCTAAGGACAAAACTTTAAATAAATAGCATCATGAACCAAGGAAGCAGAGTGTGGCCTTTGAAAGAAGGCTGAACATGAGTCGATTTAATTAGAGGCAGGTTGGCTTGAAGAATAAAATGGCCTGGAAGGTGACTTCTGGAATCAGTCCCGCCTCTGACACATTCTGGCCTCGTGACCCAAAGCAAGTCACTTGATTAATCAGGGTTCCAGGAAATTCGCAGAGACGAAAAGCATGGTAAAATCTGCATTGTTGGATAGAATTTCCCATGCCAATGAAATTATAGATTCTGTCCAAAAAAGAAAAAAAATCGATTATGTGAAAAAAAAATACAGCATTCCAAACTCTTCTCCCCCGGTGAATAAAGTCTCATCCTTTCTTTCTGCTCTGCTTCAGTTTCTTTTCTGGGTAAGGCTGCGTGGGGATTTGCCAACACCAAGGCAAGCAGGAAAGGAGTGGAAAAGGAAATCCAGAAGGGGAGGGGAGGAGTGAGGAAGAAAGGTCCCCCACTGGGGGGGTGGCACAGACCACCACGCGGGTGGGAATCAGCGCTTGGCCGTAGCTCGCCAGCGTCAGGGTGGCCACGGACGCTGCCACTGCTTAGCGCAGCTGCCTAGCTGAGATATAGGAACTCTCGCGCGTCCGCTGCGAAGGACGAAGACCGACCGGTCCGAAGACCCAGCGACCGCTCTTCGGCCCCGCCCCCGGCTCGGGAGAGGCCGGCGAGCGTACGTACGCCCAGCTTCCCGCGACCAGCCAGTCCAAAGGCTCGGTCCCCTGGCCTGTCTGTCAGCGGTCCGCCCACGCCCCGGGGAGGAGGGCACACACCTCACCAGCCGGCTCGGATTGGTCGCTGTCTCAGGCCCCGCTCCCAGAGGCGGGTCCAGGCGGCAGCACTCGTCTCCCGCTTCCCGCCCGGGGCCGGGAGGTGGCGCCCCCGCCCCCGCTGTCAGTGGCCGCGCGACTGCGCGCTCCCTCTTCGCTGGCCGGCAGAGTGCGGGGCCGTGGAGGCTGCCCGAGCGGCCGCCGCCCTCCTGCCCCGGCCCCGGCCCACAACTCCACCATGCTCCGGCGGATCTTACAGCGGGTAAGAGCCAGGAATCGTGGCGGGCCCG
>NC_058134.1:238765207-238777345 GCF_016433145.1 Gracilinanus agilis
GTGGATAGTTTTCCTAATGTTGAACCATCCTTGCATTCCTGGTATAAATGCCACCTGATCATGGTGGATAATCCTCTTGATCACCTGCTGGAGTCTTTTTGCTAGTATTCTATTTAAGATTTTTGCATCTATGTTCATTAGGGAGATTGGTTTGTAGTTTTCTTTTTCTGTTTTTGATCTACCTGGCTTTGGAATCAGTACCATATTTGTGTCATAAAAGGAATTTGGTAGGACTCCTTCTTTGTTTATTATATCAAATAATTTGTATAGTAATTGTAAGAAGGAAAATTTTAAGTATTTATAGATATATATATTAAAATGTGTGGCCGCCAGGAATCAACAATTCAGGTTGATTCCGTAATTAAATCAGACCCAAGTCAGCATCGGGTTGAAGAGTTTATTTACAATCTGTTAGGTAAAAAGTAGGAATAAAGAGAAAAGGAGAGGCTAGCCTGGATAGAGAGAGAAGGTTAAAAGGCTAAATAAATGAAGCTGCAAGCCGCAAGGCCTAACAGCCAGATAGGCAGAGTTTGGAAGCGGCCCAGGTAGGCCAAGGAAGTCAGCCTAACTTACCCACGTGACAATACAGAGTGTAAGCGTTCTGTGGTCTCAGGAGATCCTTCAGGATCGAGTTCAAACTGGAACTGCCTCCACAGGAAGTGAGTAACATACTTAAAGAGACAGTGTCCTTCGTCACTTCCTGTGGGTCCACTTCTAATTCAAATGGACAAATGGCAGTCTCTACATTGATTTGGACTGCCCAAAGGGCAGTCCCTTGTTCTAGATTTGTTACTCAACGTGTGGGTAACTCGTCTCCCCTCCCCACTAGGGAAGGTGAGGATTACATCATTTCTACTCCTAGGATGGGCAGATTTTTGACTATGAATGGGCTCAAGCTAATTCCATTTACACCATCCCCCCTGATGATCATATTGGGTGCCTAGTCACCCCAAGTGATTATGTTACACTAACATCTTATACTCACAAAGGTCTTCTAACTACAATAGTTAGAGATAAGAGGAAAATGGAAAAGAGAGAAAGCAAAACCAATGTTTTGCTAAGCGCGTTGACATAATTTTCCCGTGTCCATAGAAAATACATATATATATACTTAAAGATGGCATCTCCCAAATTTCATTCTTACATATTGGGATTAGTTGTTCTTTGAATGTCAGATAGAATTCAATTGTGAATCTATCGGGCCCTGATGATTTTTTTCGTAGGGAGTTCTTTGATGGCTTGTTCAATTTCTTTTTCTGATATGGGATTGTTTAGGTATTCTATTTCTTCTGCTGTTAATCTAGACAATTTATATTTTTGTAAATATTCATCCTTATCACCTAGATTGCTATATTTATTGCCATATAATTGGGCAAAATAGTTTTTAATGATTGCCTTGATTTCCTCTTCATTAGAGGTGAGGTCTCCCTTTTCATCTTTGATATTGTTAATTTGGTTTTCTTCTTTCCTTTTTTTATTAGATTGACCAGTACTTTGTCTATTTTATCTGTTTTTTCAAAATACCAGCTTCTAGTCTTATTTATTAATTCAATAGTTCTTTTACTTTCGATTTTGCTAATTTCTCCCTTGATTTTTAGTATTTCTAATTTAGTTTTCATCTGGGGATTTTTAATTTGCTCGCTTTCTAGTTTTTTAAGTTGCATGCTCAATTCATTAATCTCCACCCTCCCTAATTTGTTAATATATGCCCTCAAGGATATAAATTTCCCCCTGAATACTGCCTTAGCTGCATCCCACAGAATTGGTAGGATGTCTCATCATTGTCATTCTCTTCAATGAAATTATTGATTGTTTCTATGATTTGTTCTTTAACTGGTTTTGGAGAATCATATTATTTAATTTCCAATTAGATTTTGATTTGCCTGTCCAGGTGCACTTACTAATTATTATTTTTATCACATTATGATCTGAGAAGGTTACATTTATCATTTCTGCTTTTTTGTATTTGTTTGCAATGTTTCTGTGCCCTATTACATGGTCAATCTTTGTGAATGTACCATCTGCAGCTGAAAAGGTGTATTCCTTTTTGTCCCTATTTATTTTTCTCCACATATCTATTAAATCTAATTTTTCTAGGATTTCATTCACCTCTCTTACCTCTTCCTTATTTATTTTTTGGTTTGATTTATCTAGATCTGATAGAGGAATATTTAGATCTCCCACTAGCATGGTTTTACTATCTATTTCCTTCTTGAGCTCTGCCAGTTTCTCCTTTAGGAATTTGGATGCTATGCCATTTGGTACATACATATTGATCACTGTTATTTCCTCATTGTCTATACTGCCTTTTATCAGGATGTAATTATCTTCCCTTTCTTTTTTGATCATATTTATTTTTACTTTGGCTTTATCAGAAATCATGATCACTACTCTTGCCTTCTTTTTCTCATTTGAAGACCAAAGGATTTTGCTCAAGCCCTTTACCTTAAACCTGTGTAGGTCCACCTGCCTCATATGTGTTTCTTGTAGACAACAACATATGGTAGGATTTTGGTTTCTAATCCACTCTGTTATTTGCTTCCATTTTATGGGCAAGTTCATCCCATTCACATTCAGAGTTATAATTATCAGTTGTGTATTTCCCTACATTTTTGTATCCTCTCCCAGTTCTATCCCTTCTTCTTACACTATTTCCTTTTAAACCAGTGGTTTGCTTTAAGCCAGTAACACTTGTCCCCTCCCTTGATTTATTTTCCTTTCTACTCCCTCCCTTGTTATTCCTCCCTTTTTTATTTTTAAGGCCTAATGAATTCACTCCCCTTCTTCTCCCCTCCCTTTTTTGACCTCCCCACTCCCCTGCTCCCCTTATCTTATCCCTTCTGACTTTCTCAGTAGGGTTAGATAGAGTTCTATATCCCAATTTATATAACTACTCTTCCCTCTTAGGGTTAATTCCACTGAGAGTAAGGTTTAAATATTACCTCTTACTGCTCTCTTCCTCTTCTTCTTATAATAGTATTTGTCCCCTCCCCTTCCCATGCCCTTTTGTATGTAAAGGAATGTCCTATTTTTCTTATTCATTCAAGTTTCTCTTGGTGTCCTCTTCTATTCATCCCCCTATTTCCCACCGCCATATCATCTTAGACCATATAGTACTCCAACCTCTCCCTATGAATAATTCTTCTAATTACTATAATAGTGAAATCTATAATAGTGATTAGAGTTCACTACAGAGAATTACACATAACATTTCTCCGTATAGGAATACAAATAATTAGATCTTATTGAAACCCTTAAAGAGGCAAATTTAAAAAAATAAGAGTTTTCTTTCTTTCCCCTCTGTTTCTTATTTACCTTTTCATGTTTTTCTTGATTTTTGTGGTTAGATACCGAACTTTCAATTTAGTCCTGGACTTTTCTGTGCAAATACTTGGAAATCTTCTATCTTGTTGAATGCCCATACTTTCCCCTGGAAGTATATAGTCAGTTTTGATGGGTAGGTGATTCTTGGTTATAGACCCAGTTCTCTTGCCTTTTTGAATATCATATTGCAAACCTTCAGGTCTTGTAGTATGGAGGCTGCCAGATCCTGTGTGATCCTGATTGGTGCTCCTTTGTATCTGAATTGTCTCTTTCTGGCTTCCTGTAAAAATTTTTCTTTTACTTGGAAGCTCTTGAATTCGGCTATTATATTCCTGGGGGTTGTCTTTTGAGGGTTTAGTGTAGAGGGTGATCTATGGATCCTTTCAATGTCTATATTGCCCTCTTGTTTTAGAACTTCCGGGCAGTTTTGCTGAATTATTTCTTTTAGTATGGAGTCCAAATTTCTATTAATTTCTGCTTTTTTCAGGAAGACCAATGATTCTCAAATTGTCCCTTCTAGACCTGTTTTCTTGATCTGTCAATTTCTCAGTGAGATATTTCATGTTTCCTTCTATTTTATCAGTCTTTTGACTTTGCTTTATTTGTTCTTGCTGTCTTGAGAGATCATTGGCTTCTACTTGCCCAATTTTTGTCTTTAGAGACTGGTTTTCTGCTATAGTCTTTTGATTTTCCTTTTTGATTTTTGTTTTCTAGCTGTTTTATTTTGGTCTCCAATTTGATTATCAATTCTTTTGATTTGGGGGCATCTTTTTCTAATTACCCAATTCTATCCTTTAGAGACTGGTTTTCAGCTATAATCTTTTGCTTTTCCTTTTCAATCTGGTCTGTTTGGTTCTTCAAGGCTTCCAGCTGGTCATTTCTGGTCTTCAATTTGCTCACCTATTGATTTGATTTCTGAGCCTCACTTTCTAATTGTGAAATTCTGCTTAAACTGTTATTTTCTTGCCTTCCTTCCATCTTTCTCATAATCTCAGATTTGAACTCTTCAAGAGCTTGTGACCAATTTTCATTTTGGGGGGAAGGTTTGGATATGATTATTTGTTTGTTCTCCTTTGCTGTTTGCTCTGTTGTCTGGATTTTTTCTGTGTAAAAGTTGTTGAGTGTTAAAGATTTCTTCTTGATCTTTCTCTTCTGGGGTTGTTGTGTCTGGCTTGCCATTTTTGACCTAGTGCCCTCTCAGCTTTATCCTCACGCCCAGTGTCTGTCTGAGCTTTTTAGGCTCCTGAGGTCTCAGGTCTAGTTCTTCTCAGGGTCAAGACTCTTGTTGGTCCTCTTGCTTGTTCCTCTGCCCAAAGCTCCTTTAACAGTCTCAGGGAGCTGCTTCCACAGTCATGTACCCCTCTTCACTGGGTCTCCACCCAATGTCTGCACCTGTACTCAAGGTCTGGGTACAAAGGCTGCTTGTTCTTTAGCCTTTTGGAGTTTTAAGTCTTGCTGTTCTCAGGAACAGGCCCTGGTGATCCCAGGTAGCTGCTAAGGACTTAATGGATGCCCCAAACTTGCTCTAACTCTTGTCCGTTGACTTTGGCCCTGTAGGTGGTATGTGTGGAGAGGAAGTTGCTCAGGTCTTGCTTTAGTGAGAGCTATTTCACCTCCTTATAGCATGGAAATGCCCCGATTCCACTTACCTTCAATGCTGTGCCCTGTTGTGGGGTCCTTTCTTTCGTCTGGATTTTTTTTTATGTCCTCTTGAGGAGTCCTACATGTGTGGGTTAGGTGAGGTTAAGCAGCTGCTTTTCACTCTGCTGCCATCTTAATCCGGAACTCTCAAAAAGTAAATATTAATGAAGAGTTCTCCTGAGATTGGTTCTAAAGGTTAATCTTAAGCACCTTTAAATTATGAAAAATAATAAAGAGAAACTTCTGGTTTAGAGATTACTAAGCTTTTCTAGTGAAAGCCTAAGCTAACAGGTTAAAATGGAGAAAGATTTCAGGAGATTGCTTGTGAGTGGGAGTAATGTTTATTGAACTTGATTGTAGTAAGTGAATAGATGTAATTTAAGGAGAAATAATTTTTGCTAGATTTATTGGCATAGAGCAGTTTTTCATCAGATAAGCTCTAGACAGTTTTTTGCTTTAGCCAAATAGGCCAACCAAATATAGGGTGTTTCCTGGATGTGGAGCAGAATGAATGCCCTGGGCTTTATACTTTTCAAAATGCTTTTGGGGGCAGCTGGGTGGCTCAGGTGGATTGAGAGCTAGGCCTAGAGATGGGAGGTCCTGGGTTCAAATTTGACCTTAGATACTTCCTAGCTATGTGACACTGGGCAAGTCACTTAATCTCCATTGCCTAGCCCTTACTGCTCTTCTGTCTTAGAACCAATGCACAATAGTGATTCTAATTCAGAAGGTAAGGGTTTTTTTTTTTTTTTTTTTTTTTTAATGCTTTCATATTTGCTTACCCATGGTGTGTCTTTATCTGTTAAAATATGTATGTCTGGCTGGTGTACCTCAGAAAAGGCTTTTATAGTTGCAGGTAGTATATACAAATAATATTGTGTATTTATTAAGCACTTTTATATGCAGGGCTTTCTGAAAGGTACTGGGGGGAGGTGGCATCAATATGTTATCTTTAATTTAAAGATCTGCCTTCATGGAGCTTATGGTTTTGGAGGAGAGGTTATGACATACAAAATGACATACTTGAACTTTGAACTGTATTGTAAGTAAATTATAATTACAGATTGTTATATGACATTTGAACAGATGGGTCATTACTGTTGGAGGCTGAGGGGAGGCTTTAATGAAGGAGTGGGCATTTGAGTTGGGCTTTTTTGGATTCAACAAGCAAGGAGGTAGGAGGAGGAATGACTAAAATGGGGAATAAGTGACTAAAGTTAGGTGAAAAAATTAATATATTTTTTTCAGGAAAAATTAAGAGGGAATCCAGTTGAAGTTCTTAAAATTGTAAAGGACATACAAAGGATAAAAGCATGAATTTGTTTATTCATCAAATTCTAGACTACTAGCATGTGGAAATTGATTCTTTGGAGCTCATTTCAGGTACCTCAAAGACCAGTAAAAAGGAAGTGTTACCTTCTGTAGCCATAATAAACCAGAAGAATTTTCAGTGACAAGTGGTTACAGGAGCAAAAATATAAATAGGTTCAAGAAGGGTTTAGAGAGATTTCTGAGAATAGTGCCATGATAGGTTAAAGGAAGAAAGGATGATTTCGAATATAGTTCCATTATTTAGAAGTTGATGCTATGGAAGGCAACCATATTTTCTTAATGAAAGTTTCCTTGTACAATTATTAGAAATAGAATATTGGATTGGATGAACAATTGGTATTATTCAGCATAATATTTCATTTTTTTATTTCTTTGCAATAATAGCTTATAATAAAAATGCTCAGATAGAGTACTCTATCTACCTGTCTTATTATCAGTGTCCTTTATTTTTTAAAGTATGAAGATTCTGAAGGCTGTCAATTCTTAATCTCCTAAAATGGGTGTTTTTCAGTTAAGTATATGGAGTTAAAACTGAATAGAAAAGATAATTTAACTATTATCTCAAAGTTTTAGTTCACTTTGAAAATCCAGTTGAGTTCTGCATTATAATTTGTTATGACCAGTTCATCTAGCCTAATTTATGTTGACATTGCTCACAATGATTAGATTTAATTAATTACACTCACTAGGTAATTAATTTGTGGCTATGTTAAATCTGTTTTATGAATTCTGTTAGATTTAAAAAAATTCTTTTTAATATACCTCATTTAAAATATTGATTAAGCAGTGAATTATTAATCAAAGTTAGTTTTCTTATAAATTAATTGCCATATGCTGTAATCTTATTATTATTTCCATAGATTGAGATTTGAGCAACCCATGACATTTTAAAGTTTCCATTTTTCTGGATGTTTACCTAAATGTACAATCATAACTCCTCACTTTAATGAAATTGACTTTTATGTTCATTTAAAATTGAACAGTAAGATGAATGCTTTGGAATTTTTTATTTTATAGCTACTTTAAAAATTATTTTATACTTTTCAGAATGTATTTACTTTTTCAATTTTATTTTTTTAGAATATTTTTTATGATTACGTGATTCATGTTCTCTTTCTCCCTCCCCCCTCCCCCCCCCCCATCTCATAAGCAATTTCACTGGGTTATATATGTATTATTACTCAAAACCTATTTACATATTATTCATATTTGTAATAGAGTAAAATCTTTTAAAACCAAAACCCCCAATCATATACCTGTATAACCAAGTGATAAATCATGTTTTACTTCTGTATTTCTACTCCCACAGTTCTTTCTCTATATGTGGATAGCATTTTTTCTCTTTAAGTCCCACAGGATTGTCCTTGATCATTGCATTGTTTATAGTTACTTTAAACAGACTCAGTGTACTTTTTTTCCATTTCAAGACTGCCATTACTAACTATGCACATCTTAATTAGAATGCAAAATAAACATGTTTTATTAAGGTCAGATTTCAGTCTTTTAGCAACTAGTGACAATACTTTCCCATTGGCAGATCTTCAGCATTATTACATGGTGATTGGACGCTGTACTTATGTTTCACTTAACTCATTAAGTAGTTGGTTTTGTCATATTAAAGGCTGAAATTTCTTTAGTGTTCTTAGGATATCTCTAGGAGAGCCTTGGCAAAAACAAACAAAAATCAGGCTAAGGACCATCACTGGCTTTTATCATTTCCCTAATTTGAGGAAGCTGTGCATCTCTCCTACCCTTCTAGGAAAGTAATTTTAAATCAGGGCAAAACTATTCTAAGGCAAAGCTTCTTTAGAAATAGCTTAGCATAGCAGAGACCTGTTATAATTATTAGAACATAGATTCTTTAACTTCAGTCCTAGAATTTTGAACCATTTGGTTAGGAACCATTTCTTATCTCTCTCCTTGGAGGACTCTGGAACTACCCAACCATTTTGACCTCCTAAGAATTCCTTGAATGAAAAGAGGACCCATTAAAATAGGTCTTCCATTTGATCCCCAGGCCAAGTTTATAGTCTCAGAGAGATTCTCTGTTACATCATCACTGGTATTGAATAAGACCTTAACAGAAAGCCCACATAGAGTAAAATGTCAATACTAATTAATTACAGTATTTCTTCGTTTAAGAGATAAAAAGATTTCATTGATGCTGGTACTTTCTTCACTGCAGACTTCCTTTCCATAAAGGTTTTTGTTCATTCCAGTTTTACTGGCCTATCATCATCTTTATGATCCCTTAATGTATATGACTCCCAAGGTTCTGTCCTTGGCTGTCTTCATTTCTTTTTCTGCTCTCCTATGGCCATGTTGTTTAAGATCACAAACTTTAGTTATCACCTATATCAGTGATGGGCCAGTGCAGCTCCCCTGAAATGTTCTATCTGGCTGTAAGACATTATTCCTAATCTGACGAATACAATGAGTAGGATCCAATACAATGACACTTCGAAAGAGCTGCCTTAGAAACAGACCAACAGATGAGCATTTCCTTTCCTTTGGCCCCTCTTTAAAAAGTTTGCCCATCACTGGCCTATATATAGAGTTGTATCTTTAGTTTTGACTTTTGATTTCCACATTTGCCATCATCAGTTATTTAGAGAATACCATTACCTGTCTAAATTTGAATGTATTTTCCCTCCCTAAATGTTTTCCTTTTTACTTTATAGTATCTCTCTGTAGTTCTCTTTGTCCAATCTCCCATGTTCACAACCTTGGTGTCATCTTTTGGCTGTTACTCTACCTCATCTCTCATTTGATCAGTAACCAGATCCTCCTGTTTCCACTTCTGAAATAAGCCTCCTATTTTATCTCATTTGTCATCCTACTCTAGTGTAACCCTTCATTATCAATGGCCCATGCTAGAGCAATAACTGTTTTGCAGTTTTTCTTACCTCTCTTCTCTTTTCCTTCTCCTACCTTTGATACTATTCTTTGTACCACTGCCAGAATAATATTTCATCCATATTAATCTGGAAATGCCATTCCTTTGTGTAGAAATCTTCAGCAACTCTTTCTTGCCAGTCTAGGAAGGTTGCTCTGGCATATGAAGACCCTCTACAACCTTGTCTCCTGCTACATTTAGAGCTTTTTTCTAGTATTACTCTTCTTTTAGAGTTCTCTGCTTTGGTAAAATCAAACTATCCTTTACTCTCAGACTTGTACAGACTGGAATCTCATAGCCCTATGCTTTTGTTTGCACTGTGAAGTACATATGGAAACATTTTCATAAATGACTAGCCAGTTAGTCAGAAAGATGAAAAGTGGAATTGTTGTTTAATCAAAAGAACCTGGTTAGTTCAGCAGGGGGAGGTGAGTTATAAAGATTACACTTTGAGCATATTTTTTACTTTTTGTGGATTAACAATGGTCAAGTTTTATCTCACTTAATTTTGCTTTCTTTCAAATTTCTAATTTATCTTCTATCTTTCATATTTTGAATTGACTCTAAAAAATAATATGTAAAGTTTATTGTTTCACAGGGCTTCATCTGTCCATTTTGTATGAAAAACTATGTAGCTGCGACTGCTCTGTTGGAGCATTACCAGAAGGAGCACAGGGAGAAAGAATGCCGAGACCAGACCTTTCTTAATGACTCCCTTGTTGCTGTGGGTCTAGTATATTTTGTTTTAGCACTGGTGATGGGGCTTCTCAGGATACCTGTGCTTCTCCATTGATTGGCTATTGTTTATTTAACCTTTTGTGGTACAGGGAATTATGGGCTGCTTTAATTATGCATGTATGATAAGCAAAATGAAAAGGCTGCTGTTATTACTTGTGTTGAAATGTCATGTATTTAAGCTAATGTTTTTACATAACTCACCCATTAAGGCTTCATTCATGAATGAATTAGAACAATTTTTCTTCATTTATATTGGCAAGGTGAAAGTTTTTAAACTTAGTGTTTTTTCCAATTGCCTGTAAAAACTATTTTTAACATTCTTTAAATGCCTTTATCAGAGATACTTACTGTAAAATTTTTTCCAGCTTTCCTTCTAATCTCGATTGCATCAGTTTCATTTATACAAAAACTTTTAGATTTAATGTAATCAAAATTATCCCTCACATCATTACTGTAATGTTCTCTATCTCTTATTTGGTTACAAATTCCAAAATTATTGATTTGACAGGTAAACTATTCCATTCTTCCCAAATCTATTTATGATATGACCCTTTATATCTAAGGGGTAACAGATTTTTTTAAATGATTTAAATCAAGTAGATGAATGTGTTAGATTTTCCAGATAATCTTTCCCTTAGAGCAGGAGTCGGCAACCTTTTTGGACGTGAGAGCCATAAACACCACATTTTTTAAAATGTAATTTCGTGAGAGCCGTACAGTGCTCACAGTGCCTGGAAAAAAATGGACTTTATGGCTCCTGTAGAAAGAGCCCTCAAAAGAGCCATACGTTGCCGATCCCTTCCTTAGACAATCAGTGAAAAAGAGATTACTGGTGTGAACTGGTGCTGTCATCATTTAGAGCAGCATTGGTGAAGGTTTTCAAGTCTGCATGCCAAATTACAACTTCAAGCAAGCTGTAGGCCCCACCTCAGTATCTAGAGAACAGAGAGAAGAAATGTTTGCTTTGAGCAGCTATACATAGGGGCAGGGCATGCAGAAAATGTCCTTTGGTGCTGGGAAGAGTGGGAATGGAGCAGCTCTCTTGTGTTAGCTGAGCACATGTGCCAATACTTTGCCAACACAGATCTAAAAGAAGTAGTAGCTCTTTACATGAAAGCATTGAGAAAATAAAGTTTTTTGTTTTGTGAAAAGAGGAATTACACTTTTAGTAAAAATTCTTTTTAATTGTACAAAGGATAAGACAAAAAAAAGAGTTATCAGTAAAACTTTCT
Organism: Gracilinanus agilis; assembly: GCF_016433145.1. Classification (NCBI taxonomy): domain Eukaryota; kingdom Metazoa; phylum Chordata; class Mammalia; order Didelphimorphia; family Didelphidae; genus Gracilinanus; species Gracilinanus agilis. The sequence goes on from NC_058134.1 coordinate 238,776,371, forward strand.
AGAAGGAAATGGCCAATCAAATATAGTTTTTATATTTAGAGCTTATTATATATGTCTTTTTATACATGTGTGCATGTTTATGTGTGAGATTGGGGAGGAGGTAGAGACAGACAAAAATGGGATAATGAGAATAAAATTGAATCCTATGACTCAAAGGATCCAGTTGTAGTTTAATTCTGTCATTGTCAGAATTGTGACCTTGGACAAATTATTTAATTACTCTATGCAGTTTCTTTCTCTTTGAAATGAGAGGACTGGACTATATAGCCATTCCATTTTCATCATGGTATACAACTGTAAAATTCTAGGACTAATAAATGTATTTTATTTTAAAAGAAAACTTTTAGGATATTAAGCATGAATTATAGCAAAGAGATAAAATGATTTTTGGAAATGAATCTTGAAATCATAAGCCCAAGTGATATTTGTGGCAGTAAATTCTGCAGGATTTACAAAACTTCAGAGTGGCCACTCTCCTTGAGAAACAAAATTCTAATGTTCTAACAGATTGGTGCATAGCTAGATTATTTTGCACAGGTTCATGTTGTTGCTGCATTTCAACATATGTAGTGAGATTAAATGACTAAATAATTTCTCTGCTACTAAAGTCCTTCTGGGATATTTCTTTATTCCTGGAGGTGATCCTGAGTTTTCAAAGGCGATGGCAGTGTAACCTAGAAGTGTTTTGAGTACAGATTGAGTGATGGGACTCTGTATTGTCTGAAAACTTGCCAAGTTCAGAGAGGTTCATTCATTGATGGCCTGAAGAGTGGCTATACATAACATGATGAAATTTTTGGCCATGTAATTCATGAAATGATTTCTCCTTAAAATACAGAGGAATGATTTATATTGGTTGAAAAAGCACCCAGACTGATAAAATCCCAGATCCACGAAGCTAGAGTAAGGGACCCTATTTCTTTCTTTCTTTCTTTCTTTCTTTCTTTCTTTCTTTCTTTCTTTCTTTCTTTCTTT
>NC_058134.1:238777744-238864710 GCF_016433145.1 Gracilinanus agilis
TTCCTTCCTTCCTTCCTTCCTTCCTTCCTTCCTTCCTTCCTTCCTATGTATTGGCTCCAAGGCAGAAGAGTGGTAAGGGCTAGGCAATGGGGTCAAGTGACTTGCCCAGGGTCACATAGCTGGGAAGTGTCTGAGGCCAGATTTGAACCTAGGACCTCCCATCTCTAGGTCTAGCTCTCAAACCACTGAGCCACCCAGCTGCCCCCAGGGACCCTATTTCAAGGAAAGCTCCTAGAAAATGGAGATAAGATAGCCTTGAAGTTCTAGCTTTGTATATGGGTTCAGTTTGCCAAAGTTCAAGAGGCTGTTACCCAGTACAGTACTTTCAGATTGGTCTGAGCAGAAACTTAAGTGACTAATAACAGCAATCAGAAACTTTTGCCCCAATATGGATTCATGAGGGGATAAGATAAGTTTTGTTAAGTGATAGAAAACCAGAAAGCAAAAGGAAGGGGAATCTTGTAGTGATTTTGTTATATTAGGTGTCTTGGAGTATGTGATGATTTTTTTTTGAGAAGTGTAATGCATTTTATGGATTAGGTGACAAGGAGACCTAATAGAAGATAGTGCTTTTGAGACAATAATGCTAAAAATTTGTTGATGGTTTGCTTTTTATTTGGAATAGATTTACCTTTTGTTGGAAAAAAATTTACTCCCTAGTAGGAATTGATATTTCTCTAAAAAGAAAAATTAATAGAGCCTTAGACAGAAATACTAGGGCTATGAAATCTGTAAAACTTCATAAAGTTTAACTTCAGATTGTAAAAAGGACTCTCTCTTTCTTATTACCTCATGGCAATTAAAATGAGCTATGTCTTTAATGATGATGATTAAGTGTATTTTCAATTCCAAAGAGTGTTTTTTCTCCCTTGAGATTACAGTTTCAGGTGTTTAATGTATTCCCACAGCATGTTTAAGATAGGCAGCATTATAAAGGAGCAATCCACTTATTAAATGCCCAACTGTCCATGGATTAGTACTTAATACCATAAAGAGAGCTTCTTGATTCTTACTCTTTGCATTGGATTTAGACTTAGAAGACCCAAGTTCAAATCCTGTTGTCTACTTCTTAATACCTTTGACTTTGAAGTAGTCATTACACCTCAGCTTTTTCATCTATAAAATGAATAGGTTGGACTAGTGATTGTCCAAGGTCTCTTTTAGCCCTAAAACTGTGATCTTTGATTTTTTAAGACCTCAGTAACTGGTCAGCAACCTTTTTGGCCGTGAGAGCCATAAACACCTTCGGAAGGAGGAGGATGGAGGCAGAAGGCGCTGGAATATGGGGCAGGAGCTGAAGGGCGCCCTGGGGCACATCCTGGGGCTCTGCCCGGACTGGCTGGTGGGGAGGTGGAGCCAGATATGGCTCGAGAGCCATACATTGCCGACCCCTGCCCCAGTTTCTAAAAGGGAAGTTTATATACTAAGAGATGTCATAATAGTTTTGCATATGCTAGCAGAGTGTTGGGGCACATAGGAAGTGCTTAATTAAGTATCTGCGATTGTGGCATTACTAAGACAGTTGATGGATAGTATTGACTCTTTACCCTAATAAAAATACTACAAATCTGGTAAATTTTTAAATCATAAAAATCATTTATAAGACATGGTCTTATGAAATTTGAGTTCAAGTATGTCCTGAAACAGACCTACTAATCTGCCACATTGATTACTTAGAGCCAAAGTACCACTCCTGGAGTTGACCAAAGGAAACATTTGAAAGAGCTAGTAAGGATGCATGAATGACTGATTGCACATCCTTTGGCTTCCTTTATTCTTTCTTATTTCTTATGTGTTATTTTGGGGAAGAAAAAGTAAGATTAAACAATTGTTTCATCCTGATGTTTTACAGAGATTTGAAGAAAAGTATCTCACAACTGAAACTTCATACATGCAACATATATATTTTTTCCCTCAAAAATCTAAATAAATACCCTTTGGAACACAAGTCTTGAACCTGGAGGAAAGAGAGCTTTTATGTAGTGTTATTTTCAGTCTATTTATTGCATTGTTCTGTATTGATTCCAAGGCAGAAGAGTGGTAAGGGCTAGGCAATGGGGGTCAAGTGACTTGCCCAGGGTCACTTAGCTAGGAAGTATCTGAGGCCAAATTTGAACTCAAGACCTCCCATCTCTAGGTCTGGTTTTCAATCCACTGAGCCACGCAGCTGCTCACTGTTGTGATTGATTTATGATACTAAAAAGATGTCTTCTAGCTATACTTTTCTTGTGTTGAGCACAAAGAAAGCATAAGCCATAGTTACTGTGATAGAGGAAGAGAAATAATGTTATGCTTCTGATATTTGTTCTATTTGTTTCAAGTAAATTTCTGTCCCTTTTTGAAGCTATGATTCCTTGTTATTTGGGGATACTTCTCCCTAGTCTTGACTCACCTCCAGTGGATTATGACTTGCATCTATTTTTAAAATATTGACTAAAATTTAGGGGTTTTTTTCCCAAGAATTTTGTAACATTACTTGAAAAAAAGATTATGTTACTCTGATGGTGATGCAAAACCAAAGTTTGTTTCAAGAAACATAAAACAGGTAGGTAGTATAGTGGGATAGAAGAGGCCTGGTGTTGGGAGGATCTAGGTTCAAATGTGGCCTCAGGCACTTCAGGCCATGTGACCATGGGCAAAGCACTTAGCCTTGTTTGCCTAGTCTGTACTATTGTCTTAGAATTGTTATTAGAAAAGAATGCAAGAGGTTTTAAAAAAATTAAGATTTTAGCATGTACAGATTGCATTCCGAGGGAGATGACAATTTTAGAAAAGCTAGGGTCCCTGCTGTCAAGGACAACTAATGAGAATGTATCATATGTTTACTGAAATACAGAAAGGAATCTGTGATTTCATTGATTTGGTTATTTTTTCCATTTATGCACATTTCAACTCAGAGTGCCTCTCATGTTCTTGCCATTGTTTGCCCCTAATTTTACCCTTAGTATACTTACGTTCTTTGGATGTTTTAAGGACATCACTGAAGAACTTATTGGTTATTTTATACTCATAGAGATGTGGCTAGTCTACAATTTTTGAATACATATTTCTTTTGTAATATTCTTTCCATAGTTTCTGATACTGTAGTGCTTCATTGTACCTTTTGTGTTTCTCAATTTCAGTTCTTTGGAAACTCTAGTTTTTTTATGACTTGCAGCCATCCAGTGAAATTGGGTGAATATTGGCATTAGAAAGATTTATTTCCTGAAAAAGATTTTGGTTATTATAAATATTGTTCCATTTCCCAACAGCAAGCCCAAAGGCTCTTCTCATGTTCAATCCTAGACCCAACTTTTACTTAGACTACCAATGGATAGGTTTTAAAGACCATCTATCAGTTGTATCTTGTAGTCTGAGTGATAGACCTCATTCTTTTATTTTTTTCTGCGTAGTTAGATCAGATTTTTAAGAGACATTGAATGTTGTTTAGGAGACTACATTATTATAGAATTGCTTGAAGAAGATACCTCTCTGAAATTTCTCTGACTTCAAGTCTGTGTTGGATCTGTTATATGTTGGTGATAAACACCTTGTCTCCCTGTTCTATGGCAGTCATCATATGAATTAATCTCTTGGGTTCTGGTCCCTTCCAGAACTTAGGCCTGCTCCTTTGCTGGCCTTAATTTGTCTGGCCTGACCATATGGTTAGCTGGGTCCCCTGCCCCCTGCTTGTGAAATGGACCAGAGCCGAGGAAGAATCCAGGACCAGAAGTGACTCAGCTGGGTACTTTTTAAGTTAGAGAGGCTGGAAACCTTATTTCTCTCTTTCTTTCTTTTTACTAAAAAATATTTATAAATTTAGTATAAAGTCTCCAAGATTAATTTTTATTCATAACAATTGTCATATAAAGTTCTCTGTTGCATCTTTTAAACTTTAAATAATGATACATATAGCTATATGTTATGCATATAATTATATGTGCATATACGCATATGAATATATTTGAAAGTCATTTGAGTTGACTTTAAAGGACAAGTAGGAATTCATCAAGTAAAGACAGAGGGAGAATATTTGAGGCATAGAGGACAGTGTAAGCAAAATCATGTAGTTAAAAAAGCCTAAGCTGTATGTAGGAAAATAGTAATCATATTTAGCTTAAACTAAGACTATATGGTAGGGAATAATAAATAGCACATAGTAATGGAGAGCTTTGAATTCCAGCCAAAGGAGTTTGAACATCATTATTTAGCATACAAGGGAATCACTATAGATTTTTGAGAACAATGATTTTTACCAGATTGATGGATAAAGATTAATTTGATAGTGTGGAGGTAGAATCACAGTGGGGAGAGATGATATTTAGGAAAACCATTTAATAAGCAGTTAGTTGTTCTTGTGGATGCTAATGCAGGACTGTAATATGATGGTGATGGTGGGAATAAAAGGAAGGAGATGGATGCTAGAGATATTATTTCAGAGCAGTAGCCCTCCTTACCCTAACTTGGCCTATGTGAGATAGTTTTAATTTTTAAAAATAGGATACTTAGTTTTAAAGAACTTGTCTTAAAGTTTGGTTTCACATAAGTATAAATTGTTTTAAATGTGAAATTCAAAGACTTGACTATTGTGGTTTTTTGTTTAGATGAGAATTCTGAAATTCAAAGACTTGACTATTGTGGTTTTTTGTTTAGATGAGAATTCTGAACCATTAAAAAGGCATAGTTTTAATATTAAATCATAGGTTTAAACAAAAACAAATTTCACTATTTCCCAAACAAAAACATATCCTACTAAAATATGAGAATATTGAAAGGTGTATGTATATACACACATATTTTTATCTATATACATGTATATGTATGCATGTATAAATTTCTCTTTTAATAAAGGGGAATAAACTTATGTTTAGTTGATTCAGTGAATAAATGTTGCTTACATAAGCATTAACTATTTTTCTTGTCTTTCTGAATCTTTTCCTTCTCTTAAACTTTTGCCCTTATACTCCCATTCTGCTATTCTAGATCCTAAAAATATTGACTATGTAGAGGAAATTAAAAAAAGGACAACATTCCAAAGAGATGCCTAAACTGGATTTATAGAGGAGAATTTATGGCTTCTTTAGGCATGGTAACTTGAATTGGTGAGAATTTGGAACTATAAAATATAATTTGATGTTTCTGAGTATTTGTAGTTTGGTTATAACAACTTCTCACTTATCAGTAATAGTCATCTATCCTGCAGCCATGACTTTTTAGAACCCAAACCAGGATATTATGAAAAAAAATCCATACTCAGACCCATGTTCTTTGGTCATATATCTTTGAACATTTGCGTAACCTATCATTACTACTACTACTACTACTACTACTACTACTACTACTACTACTACTACTACTACTACTACTACCATCTGTGATTATTCTAAGTTTAGGTTTCTAAGTTCTCAGCAGATTACATAGTGACAGCCAAGTAGAAAGTGGCAGTGGGGTAGGGGAAGGTGTAGCTAGGGATATTGTGGACATTTGTTGCAAGAAATGATAACTGACAGACTGGACATCAAGGGAGGAGACAAGGAAAATTATAAAAGTAAATAATAACTCAAAAAGTGACAATCTGAGACCATTTGATATTCTGTTAAATAGACTTAGACCTCTAAGTTTCTACTGCCATCATTCTAACAGTATAATATCAATTCATAACAGTATAACTATAGAACTGCATACATGTGTACCATGACTTTATGAGTCCTGTACATCATCTAATCCAATCCTCTTATTTTACAGTTGAGGAAACTAAGGCTTAGAAAGCTAAAGTGAATTGCCTAAGGTTACAGAAGAGCTGGAATTTGAACTCAGGTCCTTTAATTCCAAATTGAGTGTTCTACACCACACTAAGAAAAGGTGAAACTATTTTCATTAGTTCCTATTTAAGATGGAGACACACACACACACACACACACACACACACACACAATTAAGGAATATTTTTTTCTAATATGGTGAAATTAAAAAAAATTGGCATCAAGTATATTTTTTGAGCAAGAAAATTTATTTAATATGAGAACATCCATACTCAAATGACATGTTGGATGATTGAAGTTTTATTGTGTAATTGAAGATTTTCTTGTTTTGGGGGAAAAGTCATATATTACAGCAATAACCTAGAAGTTTTTGAGAAGGTTTAGGAACTACAGCACTTATGTGGTTATCAGATATCTGCTATCCTAAATCATTCAGAACAACCACAAATCTAAAAGTAAAAAATAGCGGAAAAGAGTCCAATGTGAATATCAGAAGTTGGTTTCCTTCAGGCCCAGGATTCTGTGATACCATTTTCAAATTCATAAGCTAGAGCCCCTTTGTTGGTATTGCTGTTATTAGGGGATAAGGAATGGAATTGTAATTCTTTGATATAAGGAACTCCCAGATAAAGAAAACTTGCTACCAGTGCAAGTTGGCTTTTACTTCTGGAGCTTCCAGTCACTGAGAATTGCCTGGATCACTAAGAGATTAGGTAATTTGCTCAGGATCACACAGCCAGAATGTGTCAGAAGTGGGACTTGAACCCAAGCTTTGCTGGCTCTCTACTGTGTTTTGCTGCCAGTAATAATTGTTACTATAGGTCAAGATTGATAGAGCCAATTAAGAATTGTTAGAGAGTTTTTTTAAAGTAAGAATTGTGTTTTAAAGTAGACTATTTGGAAAGTTTTTAAGTGAACATATGGTTTTCTTTCTACAAAGTAGTTCCTCAGTGGATATTATAATTACATTGTATAATTTCAGAATTTTGGATTGTCATAATTTTTAATTATTGGATAATAGTATACATGAAATATTTAATATTGCTTAGAAATGTGCAGATAGTTTTTATAATGTAAAAAAAATCTAAAATTTTTTTTTCTACATATTTCAATAGGGCTTCATATGTCCCCAGTGTATGAAATCTCATGGATCTGCTGAAGAGCTTTTCAAACATTATCAGGCAGTTCATGATTCTGGTAATGAATCAAGTCATGGAGGAGAGGCTCTGAAACGGTAAAGTAAAGTATATTTGGAGGATAATATCTGTTGACATTTTAAATCTTACCTGCAAGTTGAAATAATTTTTTTTTTCATATATGCTTATAGAACGGGCTATGTAGATGTCTGCCTTCTTGTTGTCTTTCTTTTCTTTGAAGATGACTGGGGTGGGCCAGCCAGGGGTTGTGGTGGTCATAGCATTTTTCAGAAAGCAGGACTGGAAAAAGTAATTTTATTTGAATAAATATTTTTCTATGTATTTAAAGAGTCAATCCATTTAATAGAACTTTAAAATTCAGTTAATGGGAACAAATATATACATTTAAGAATTTTTAGTTATAAAGGGTTAGCTCCATACATTTATCTTTTTGCTACAGCTTGTGAAAATTTTTAAAAAATATTTTTTCCTTGCTGAATAAAGTCTTGTGTTCACATTGCTTTTTTTTTTTTAACCCTTACCTTCCACCTTGGAGTCAATACTATATATTGGTTCTGTAAGTGGGGGGGAAAGGGGTTTTTTGGGTTCAATATATTAAAAGATGGTCCCCAGAGGATTGAACTATTATCAATCCTCAATTAAGAATAATCTCAAGTCAAAATTGACTTTTCTGGAAGTTTATTTACAATTAAGAAGAGTGAGAGGAAATAAGAATCTAACCCAATAGGTAATTTACTACGACTCTAATTAATCCAGGTAGATCTAATTAACCCTCAGCTAGAGAGTCAGAGGGCCAGAGGCATGGAGATGAATGAAGCAAAAATTCATTCACAGAGTCTATAAAAAGAAGTTTCTTAAGAGAAGTTCAGGAAGATTCAGTCTTTAAACTCACCACATGGAATTCAAAAGAAGATATTTAAAGTAGTCTCACCAAGGTCTCAACACTCCTTCACAGGCCAGAAGAGCTCCTTCATCAGCAGCCCTCTTCACCAGAAGCTTCCAGCTGACTGAGGACCTTCCCCTTTTAAAGGGGTCACTTATGGGTCACTTCCTGTGCCTCCCTCCTAATTTGCATGTCCAATCACAATAGATGCTTCTCATAGAATGCCTAGGGGGCAGTCAGTTGATTCAGATTTGTCACTGACTCTAGCACACTTGGGTTAGGACCTCCCAGAATTGGAGGTGCTCTTACCTTTGGTGATTAAATCTAAAGATGGGCAGTGTAGACTTAATCTAATTATCACAGTTCCAAGGCAGAAGAGTGGTAAGAGTAGGCAATGGGGGTCAAATAACTTGCCCAGGGTCACACAGCTGGGAAGTGTCTGAGGCCAGATTTGAACTCTCTAGGCCTGGCTCTCAATCCACTGAGCCACCCAGCTGCCTCCTACATTGCTTTTTATAATAACATGTGACATCACAACATTCTTTACTTATTTGAGGGTAGCAAGGCTTCTTAAGTGGTCATCACCAGAAAGTTGGTAATTTTTTTTTAACTTTAGCAACTCAACTAAGATATGAATGAATTGTAAGCTCTCTTGGGAGTAGTACCCTCACTTATGAAACTACAAGGTTTCTGAAATATTAAAATATAGAGTAATTATATTAAAAAATAATTCTACTTAATTATTAAAAAAATCAAGTACATGGGAACACACAAAGGAAAGCATTAATGTCATTTCTATGTGATAAGCAGATATAAAATATAGACAGGTACTATAAAATATCATTAGCTTAATTTGGTTTTTCTTATTCATGTGTCACATTCCCAGATCTGTTTCAAATTTATCATAAACATAGGCTTCATCCATCTAAAAGTGTGGAATCTAGGGTCAACTATCCTAATGTGTAGTGACCTCTTCACTAATATGTTTCTGGGGATCCCAATAATTTTGATGAGAAGTTCCTTTATAGAGCTTAGAATACCACAAATTGTTCTCTAGAGTAATTTTATTAGTGACTTGGATACTAGTTGAACTTTAAATTCTGCATTTAATTTGTGACAAACTTCAGACTATTAGCCTTTAAAAAAATAAGAACACCAATGATAGCTTGATGTAGTGCTTGGGTCTTTGCCTGGTGGCCTTGCTCTCCAAATGAAATTGCATTTTTGGAAGTGCAACAGATATTAACAGCATTGTCTCACAATAATTCTGGAAATGACAAGTAGGGAGGAATGGTTTTTACATGAATTATTGTGTTTTGTTTTTTTAAAAATATGTTATTCTCTTGGTATTTTGTAAGTGAAAATGTTACATATAAAATGCAGTCAGTATTAAAAAAGATATACAAGGGGCAGCTGGGTAGCTCAGTGGAGTGAGAGTCAGGCCTAGAGACAGGAGGTCCTAGGTTCAAACCCAGCCTCAGCCACTTCCCAGCTGTGTGACCCTGGGCAAGTCACTTGACCCCCATTGCCCACCCTTACCACTCTTCCACCTATGAGACAATACACCGAAAAGTACAAGGGTTTAAAAAAAAAAAAAAAAGATATACACGTGTTCATGTTTAACTCTGAATTTGAGTTTGTTTAGGAAAAAATGGATCCAATTATTTTCCAAATGTGGATATCCTGCATACAAACAACTCTTATTTACAAATGGCTATTAGGCAGGGCCTTGCCTTGTTGTAATTTACAGAATTCCTCTGCCTAGTATTGTTGCAGTTGATTATTTCCTTCTCTTTCCCCGTCTTGTTGGCAGAGTTATTCAGTCTTATTTCCATAACTAATTTTGTCCTACTCTTCTTAGCCTTGACAAATGATATCCTACTGTTCCTCAGTTTTCTTTTACCAGTACTGCCAGTGGCTTACAATGACTTATAGTTAGTGTATTGCCCAACATTCCAAATTGAAAACTCAAATACATTTTGCCAAGTAAAATATCGTTTGAAGTGGCAGTTAGATTTGATAGCAGTATTGGTACAATAGTTTAACTGTGTAGTAGGTTAAATGGGCATGCTAGCCTGAGAACCAATTTATAACGGTGTTCCTATGAGAGGATGTGTTCTGAATGCTAACCAATGGAACTTAACCAATTTTTCACGTACATCTCTTTGATCAATTGGAGACCATTAGTTTATAGAATCTAATAGGAGAATATTTTTAGGACAGAGAATTGATATGTTAATGTTAAATGATTTGGCAGATATTAATAGATAAAATTAGCTATTAATTTGTTTGAATGTACTAAGGCAAATATTGCTCATTGTTTCCTTTTGCTTTCTTGTATGTACAGAGAAGATGTGATATTACTCCGACAAGAGGTCCAGGATCTACAGGCTTCACTGAAGGTTGGAAAGAAAATGCTTTGCATTTATTTATTTTCAGTATTTTAGATAAACAATTTTAAAAGCTTGTAAGCTAAAAAGACTCCTTTTCTTATTAGGAAGAAAAATGGTACTCAGAAGAGTTGAAGAAAGAATTAGAAAAATTACAAGGGCAGCGGCAGCAAGTAATTGCTTTAAAATACTTGAAGCATGTTTACATGAAGCTATTTAGTTTCATCATAGAAAATGAAAATTAATAACTTTTTTGTAAGGCAGGTGACCTGATACAAATATCTTGAAAATTTGCTTCCTTATGATTAAAATCAAGTGTGCTATTTCCTTTTTAATTCAAATGAATGATATATAAAAGTTTAAAAATGTCTTACTTTGGTTATTTAAAGAGAAACCCAAGTGAATAGAAAGTGTAGATCTAAGAACAGTGAACTTAACCAGACACATAAAAGGATATTCTCTACTTGGTAAGGGTATACATATATCATAAATATTTGGAAAAATTAAATTAAAATTGGTTCTACTAGGTATTTACCCTTAATTAGAAATCCTAATTGTTCAAGAGCTGATCGTTCAATTTGGGTATTAGACTATTTTCTTCTATATGTGATGTTTGTGTTCTGTCTATTGTGCTGAGAGTTATCACTAGTACTTCAAAATGAAAAGGATAAAATATCACTTTTGCTAACTTAGCTTCCTTAATTGGGAAGAATTTTGAAACTAATAAGTATTTTAGAATTGTATATTTCATTTGTTCCTCCTTTTTTTTTTAAAAATGCTATTGGCATTAGCTAAACCAGCATTTTTTATATCACAGTTTGTATTTCAAAGCAGATAGAGAAGCATTGCTGTCCTAGACTTAAAGAAAAGATTGCTTTTTATCTCATGTTGAAAATAATTCTTGTAAGAGGGAAGAGGCAATTTGTAGTAGTAAAAAATTGTCTTTTGGAAAAATTAGGAATTAAAATTATTTAGAAAAACTGTTATGATTCTTATTAGTATGTTTAATTCCATTGGACTAGATGTAAAAATATTTTAAAAGATGTTCTCTTATCTGAAAATAATTTTTGAGTAGTACATGTTTTAAATTATGAAATAAGTATTTTTTCACTGGAGTTTTGAAAGCAAAAACCATTATCCTTATTGTTCTTTCTTCCAGAAATTTTTATAATAATGCAATTATTTTCATAGTTTACCTTCACTTCTCATAACTGTTAAAATAATAGCTGAATTTTCTATAGCATTTCCCATTTTATAATGTGCTTTACTTTCTTACTGACACTCATAATAGCTCTGTGAGATAGGAAGTAAAGATATATACCTCTATTTTGTACATGTAAACTAGAAGAATGTGAGGTTTTTTTTTTTTTTAATTTTAAACCCTTAACTTCTGTGTATTGACTTATAGGTGGAAGATTGGTAAGGGTAGGCAATGGGGGTCAAGTGACTTGCCCAGGGTCACACAGCTGGGAAGTGTCTGAGGCCAGATTTAAACCTAGGACCTCCCGTCTCTAGGCCTGGCTCTCAATCCACTGAGCTACCCAGCTGCCCCAGAATGTGAGGTTTTTGAGGACAGGAACTGTCCATTTATTCTTTGTACCCTCAGCATCTTCCTCAGTGTCCCATCCAGATTAATGTTTAATAAGTGCTTAGTGATTGAGGACAAAGAAGACAGAGAGATTAACTGCCATTTGGCCAGTGATACACACCTAGTAAACAGCAGAGCAAGGACTCAAACCCGTGCAAATCCAGGGCTTTTTCTCTTATGTCAAGCTGTATCCAGAAATTTATCCATGGGAGATAACCTGCACATAGGAAATAGCCTATGATGGAAGCCAACTGGTAGATTCTGTGAGGTGAATTAAGAAGGTTCTCTAGAGAAACTTAGTCCTTTAATTCAGAGTTATAAACAACCAATCAGCAAGCACTTTTTAAGTGCATACTATGCCAGGCACTGGGTTAAGTATTGACAATACAAACAAAAAGCAAGAGCGGCCCCTACCTTCAAAGAGTTTACACCACTGAAGACAACACATCCATAAATTGGTGTATCATATAAGCTGCACACAGAATAGTTAAGAAGTTAAACTTAGAGGGAAAGCATTAACAGTTGGCAATTCTGAGAAGGGCTTCTTCGGAGAGGTGTTACTTGAGCTGAGTCTTAAAGGAGATCCTAAAAGATAGATATCAGTAGGGAGAACAGCTCACATACAGAAGGAGTTGAAGTATCATAGATGAGAAGCAGCAAGTAGGCTGGTATGCTTGAACCACAGATTATACAGAGGGGAATAATGTGTGTAAAAATGAGAGAGGGGAAGAGGCCAGGTTGTAGAGAGCTTTAAATGCTGAACAGAAGCTTTATATTTGATCCTATAGATAATTGGGAGCTGTTTGAGTTTATTGGGTAGGAAGCTCTGCACGGGTAGACCTATGCTTCAGGGAAATCACTGACTGCCAGGTAGAGATATGTTGGATTGAGAAGAGACTTGATGCTGGGAGTCCAGTTAGAAGGCTATTGCAAAAACACAAGTGAAATGGGCTGAGTCAGGCTTGTGACTAGAAGAGCAGAGAGAAGAAGCCATATATGAGAACTTTTTAGAAAAAGAAGCCAGAAGATTTGTCTACTCATTGGGTATGTGGGGGGTTGGCGCGGTGAGTGCAACTGAGAGGCTGAGGGTTTTATTGGTTTTTAAAATTTGGCTGACTAAAACAACTATAGGGACTTCCAGCAGTAGAGAAGTTTGAAAGAGAGAAGGTTTGGTGGGAAAGACAGTGAGTTCTTTTTTGGACTTGTTGAGTTTGAAATGCATACACAATAGACATTCTGTTTGTTCAGTAGATAGTTGATGATGTGAGACCTCTCCCCTTTCAGGGGAGAGACTTGAGCTGGACAAGTAAATCTGGGAATCATTTGTATAGGGATGACAATTATATTCATGATAGAATATAGAGAGAAAAGAAAAGAGGGCCTAGAACTGGGTCTTTGGGAATTCTCACAGTCAGTGGGCCTGACATAGATCAAAAGTCACCAGAGGAGATTGAATATCCCTTAATATTTAATATTTACATAGTACTTAATTAATATTTACATAGTACTTAAGATTTTCAGAATGTTTTCCTTATACTGTTTCTACAAGGTTGATAATATATTGTCCACATTTTAATTGATTACAAAGGCAGACATCTGTCAGTTTTTTTAGCAAGTATTGCCTATGCCTTCTACTAATGTTTGTTTTATTTTTGTTAAGGAATTAAAACCTGATGGATTGGCAACTGATTCATCAGCAGGTAAATTTGTTTAAATATGATAATTTTGCTTTGGGGAACACTAAATAAAAATTTCATTCTATTATAGTAAATTCAGGCTACCAACTATATATATCTCTGTTGAATATAGAATGTAGGGGTCCAGAGGATGGAGATTGCTTTCCTTGCACCTAGCAGAAAACATAATAAATTCATAGTTGGTACTTAATAAATGCTGATTCTTTTGAACTCTGTTATCTAAATCAACTAAAATATTGTTTCCAAATATTTTCCATAAAGCTTTATGTGTAAGAAAATTGAAATTAATGGCTAAAATTATGTTTGGGAGAGTTAGCTATTACACTAAATTAAACCAACTACTTTTCTCCACGAACATTAGGAGTTGATGGTATGTTATCATTGGCTTAGGCTTTAATCTTATACATTTTTTCATTAAAAAAATCATTGCTAATGACTTAGAACAATTATACAGAATTTAATTCAAGGCACTGTGCTAGTACTGAGATATGAAAGAAAAGCTTAAAAAAATAGACCCTTCCCTCAAGGAACTTACCTTCTGTTGAGGGAGACAACCTGTAAGTGGATAAGTAAATCCATAACATATAAGGTAGAGAGAGTACTGATAGAAGGATTAGAAATAGGAGAGTTAGGAATAGAGGCAAAAGTTGCCAAATGTGGAAGAAAAATAAATTTTTTAAAAGCAGAAATATTTACAAATAATTTGGACTTCTATCTCCATTTTTCTTCTATTTTTAAAGCTGATAGATTTCTTTTCTCTTGAATGGTTCAAAAATACTTAAGTTTTTTATTACACTCCTCTTATGTGCTAAGCCCTAAAAATGAAAGTCTCTGTCCTCAACGAACTTACATTCCTTTGAGGAGTGGAGATGACATGTATGCAGATCTGAGTAAACATGAAATGTCTACAAAGCAAGTTTTTTGAAGCCTGAGAGGAACTAGTAAATTGAGGAGACAGGAAAGACTTGATGAGATAACAGGGCATCTGAACTGAGTTTTGAAGGAAGCCTGGATTTGGAAATGTTTTGGCTTGTAGGTAATACTGTGGTATCAATAAAATCAAGTGTAGCAGTGGTTGTATTATCACTACTGATAAGAGTGACATCATGTGCTCTTAGGATTGGAATTGATTTTGTGTAAATATTAAACTTTTTCTAGAACTCCAGTCATTAGAACAACAATTAGATGAAGCCCAAACTGAAAATTTTAACATTAAACAAATGAAAGACTTATTTGAGCAGAAAGCTGCCCAGCTTGCTACAGAAGTTGCAGGTAAGTTGTCAGAATTGAATATTTAGAAAACATATGTCTTTACATCACTATTTTATTTGGCTCCAGGTTAGCTTAGAGGTTTCTTCAGAATGTAACAAGTGGACATGAATTAGTATTTCTTTTAGGGGTGGTTGTTTTATTGTTTTATTTGACAAAATAATTCTATTTTATCTGCCTAAAGATTTTTATTCCCCCTAAGTATGACTGACAACTGTATAAAATGTAATTTAAAAAACCAATTAAATGATGCGGCATAGTGGATAAAGGGCCAGCCTTGGAGTCAGAAAGACCTACACTTACATCTTGCTTCTGATACATTCTTTATGATTTATATTCTTTGTGACACCTCTGTGTCCCTGGATAAGTCTTGAGATTACAGATTAGTTGTTGATTTGTTCCCTGCTGGGAGCACAAAAAATGGTGTAAAATTTTAACATGGGAATTACTCATTTCTTTCTGTTTGAAATTTTAGGTAAATTTGGACTTTTATCTTCATTTCCCTTTTTTATTTTAGATATTAAAAAAAAAGTAAATACTAACATTCTTTTATTGAGTGCTATTACAGAGTAAACTTAATTTGACTTAGAATTGAAATAGACAGGACCTTCAGGTTGAGTTATTTTAACATTTTGAGAAAAATTTTCATCATCTTGAGAAAAAAGCCTTCTTGCAGTTACATATCAGTATGTTTGTATAATGAAAGAATGAATTGAAGAATTAAAATCATAGAAATAGCTTTTTTTATAATTATATTTATAACTAGATATAAAGTCAAAATATGATGAAGAAAAAGGTCTTCGAGAAGCTGCTGAACAGAAGGCAACAAGCTTGACAGAAGAGCTAAAGAAAGAGACAACTATAATTCAAGATCTAAAGACTGAATTGGTAATTTAGATCATATGGTAGAATTTGTTTCCTTTTTTGTTCCCCCTAAAACAGGCAACCATGTATCTGTTACTGTTAGCTTAGTTGTATATACAGATGATGACTTTAATCTATATCTCTAACTGATTTTCAGCCCAATATTTCCAAATACTTATACTTTTTGACAAATCAGAAACCAAATTTATCATTTCTCTTCTCCTCAGCATGCACTTGCTTCTCCCTCATAAGGCATTCCTATGCTATTTTTTGTATATATTTGCAGTTGCTGTTCTATTGCTTAAAATGTCTTCCCCATTTATATTTTATTTAAGAACTCTGTATCCTTCAAGGACTAATTGACTAATTGATGTCCCATTTGCTTTACTTCATTCCAGCCACTTAAGATTCTTAGCATCTCTTCCTATAATTAAATGTGTTTTCACAAATATTTGTAGCATTATTGGTCTGAACCACATCATTTAGCATTTTGCTGGTTTTTTTCTTATTTTTCACATATATAAATATTATTTCCTTAAAGTTGTAAGGTCTTTTAGGGAAAGGGTAGTGTCTTACATTCCTTTTCCAACATAGATTTGGGCACTAGTAGTCAAGAAATAATGTATTGTGTTTGATTGAAAGATCTCAAGGCATCTTACATTGGAAACCTATTTATATCTTAATGAGAATTTTCCACTTAGGAATTTGAAAAGCGTTTCCAATATCATTATGGTGTGCAAAAGTTGTATACTTAAAGCATACATATTAGAAATCTAATTTGTAATGTAATAGGATTTATTCACTTATATTAGGATTGTCATTTGAACATTGAAAGGCAATGTGGCATATGGAATGAGAGAGTCACCTTGGCATCAGGGTTCAGGTTCAGCCTTTTTCACATATTAGCTTGATGATCCTGGACAAATAAAGTCACAGGCAGCAAGTTAGCCTAAAATTTATAAACAAGTTGTAATAGTCCATCTGTGGAGGCAGTTGATATATTGCAAGTCTGCACTGATGAAATCATAGCTCTGGATTCTGTCCCTAGGTCTCTCTCTCTTCCCCAACCCCTCAATCCCCCCTTCAAAAGAGCATTACCTAATTTTTGTAAATATTTAATTTGGTGAGAGGTAGCATGGCGTAATGTAGAGAATTGATTTCAGAGCCAGGAAGACTTGGGTTCAACTCCTGCCTCTGACACAAACTGGCTGTCTGACTGGGTAAGACACTTACTACTTCTTAGTGGTAATAGAGAAATTAGGTTACTCAGGTTGCAGAGAAGACGATGACTGGAATTGGTAAGGAGGGTTTCCTCATATGAAAGTTTCCTAGGTCTATGAAATCATAGGTCCACTCCCTGGATAAACTTGACTTATTGTTCCTATGGTTATTTGTTGTCATGGCATTGAACCTGGGAGATTTAAAAGTGACAGAATAATTCAGTGGTTCCCAAACTTTTTTGGCCTACCGGTAGCCCCTTTCCAGAAAAAAAAATATTAGTTAGCGACCCTGGAAATGAATTTTTTTTTAAATTTTAATAGCAATTAATAGGAAAGATAAATGCACCTGTGGCCATCAACACCCCCCCCCCCATCACTGCAGCACTCACCAGGGCCAGGTAGCGCCCACTTTGGGAATCCATGGAATAATTGAATTAAGGCATCAGATGGAACGCTCTAAAACACTTGTAATTTTTAAATGTGTTGTTTTTAAAAATGATGAAGGCAGATATTAAAAGGGAAAATAGTATTTTAATAAAAGTCATTGTTGGTAGAGATAAATCATTAGACCACGTGCCTGTAAGAATTCTGATTGCCGCATCAGTCATTTTACATTTCGTACCTTCAGGCTCTCAGGTAACAAAAGAGCCCGCCCCTCCTGACTCCAGGAGTCTTATCCCCTCTCTTACATCATCACACTTCCTGTCTCCTCCATTTTTACAAGAGGAATCATGGGAAATGTAGTTTTCCAAAGTCCCCTAAAATGTCCACAGGAAGTTTGTCATATAATCTACATACCTTAACACTCAAATGAGCCCCAAATAGCTCTTAGAGTCTCAGAAATTCTAAATAACACAGTGTTACATCAGATATGGTATATATGTAAAATATTAAACTATCCTAGGTTCATGAAAATCTGTTTTTGTTATTTTGACTTTGAAAAACTTACTGCCAATAATAATTTCCTAGTCTCCTTTACCTTATATACATACTATAGAGTGGACATCATGTTCAAAATACTTATCTCTTACAAAATTGCCTTTTCTTGAAAGCTCATCATTAGGCTTAATTCAGTCAATTATACTTGATACATCTGATGAGTTTCTGGGTTGTTTGGAAAGTAAATTCTGTGTATGGAGTCATGAGATTCTTATTGTTAGCCATAATATATTCAGAGACATGCTCTCTTGTGTAAAATAAACTAGGAAAAACAATTACTAGCATCTAGATATCACTTTAAAGTCTATAAAGTGCTTTTCTGATATTCTCTCATTTTGTCTTCATAACAATCCTGGGAATTAAGTGCTATTGTTATCCTCCTTTTACAGATGAGGATAAATCTAAGTTTAGATTTGAATTCAGATCCCCATGAATCTAGGCTTAGTGTTCCACTGTATTAAGAATATCTATTTCAAATTGCACTTTTCTTTTGTAAACATGAAATATGTTTTCATTTTATTCTCTCATAGAATTCCTGTATAACATTAGCCAAATTAATTCCTAAATCTTCTGGGAATTTTCACTGACTCCATCTTGGTACATGAATTTTTTTTTTTTTTTAAACCCTTGTACTTCGATGTATTGTCTCATAGGTGGAAGATTGGTAAGGGTGGGCAATGGGGGTCAAGTGACTTGCCCAGGGTCACACAGCTGGGAAGTGGCTGAGGCCGGGTTTGAACCTAGGACCTCCTGTCTCTAGGCCTGACTCTCACTCCACTGAGCTACCCAGCTGCCCCGGTACATGAATTTTTTAAATAGCAGTAGTTTAAAAATTACCTGCATAAGAATTGTTCCTATTTTGATTACTTTGCAGTGAAACCATAGGAAATCTATGTTTTATTTTAATCATCATCATTTTTTATTACATTGTGCTCCCCTGACCCCTAGCTTCAAAGACCTGGTGTAGAAGATGTTGCTGTTTTGAAGAAGGAGCTGGTTCAAGTTCAGACCTTAATGGACAACATGACTCTGGAGCGTGAGAGAGAGTCAGAGAAACTCCAAGAGGAATGTAGAAAGCTACGAGCTGATTGTGTTAACTCTGAGGTAATGAACTCCTGAGGTGCATAGTTTGGATAAGCTCACTGACCCCGGATATGTGTGATGTGTGCACTTGTGTGGCTTCTGGAGTCTTCTATTTCCCATTTCCTTAGAACCATAAGTATTAGGAGAAATTGGAACAAACTTGAAAAAAATTAAGCTTCTATGCCACATAGAATCTGTATTTTAAATAAAATTTTATATTTAATATGTTGCTAATGAGAAAATTATTTTCTATGCCCCCTCCCAAAAATGTACCTGATTTATGGGTGCTGTTATATTGTAAGCTCAAAATATCATGTACCATATTAAACCTGGGAACCCATTGATTTAAAGATCAGTGAGGAAAGAATGAAAGACAAGGTGTTACAAATGTTTCTGATTGTACCTTTAGTATTGTTATTATTGTTATTTTTAAATATAATTTTTGTTTGTTTTTTGAAAATATTTTTTCATGGTTACATGATTCATTTTCTCTCTCACCCCTCTTGCCTCTCCCTTCCTGGAGTTGACAAGTAATTCCACTTGGTTATACCTGTATTATCACTGGATACCTCTTTTGATATTCATTTTTAAAATTAAAACCTCAAATCACCCATATAAACAAGTGATAAATCATATATTTTCTTCTGGATTTTTATTTCCATACTTATTTCTCTAGATATGGATAGCATTTTTCTCATAAGGCCTTTGGGATTGTCCTGGATCGCTGCATCACTTTTAGTAGCGAAGTCAGTTACATTTGATCATCCCACAATGTTTCAGATTCTGTGTTCAATGTTCTCCTCATTCTGCTCATTTCACTCCACATCAGTTCATGGAGTTCTTTCCAGTTCTTATAGAAATAGAGCAGTTCATTTCTTATAACACAATAGTATTCCATCACCATCATATACCACAATTTCTTTAGCCATTTCCCAATTGAAGGACCTCCCCCCCCCATTTTCCGATTTTTTTTTTACCACCACAAAAAGTGCAACTATAAACATTTTAGTACAAATAGGTCCATCCCCATTTGTTTTTTTGTTTTTGTTTTTTTTTATCTCTTTGGGATACAAATCTAGTAGTAGTATTGCTGAATCTAACCTTTGGGCATAATTCCAAATTGCCTTCCAGAATGTTTGGATCAATTCACAACTCTACCAACAATGCATTAATGTCCCAATTTTGCCACATTCTCTCCAACTTTTATCATTTTCTTTTACTGTCATTCACATTTAGACATAGCTTTACAAGTATATGGAAGGCTGTGGGTAATGGAAACTGCAGTACGTGATTAATATCTTACCTTCTTTGGCTTTGCTTCTAGGATCCTCTCTTAATCTTCACAGATAGCACTTTGTTGAAGAGGTTTGTTCTATTGCATTATACATTTAAATACATGGACAATTTTTATTTTAGGAAATGGGCAAAAAGTGTTTGTAAACATGACCTTGATACCTTGTTTAATTTCAGGGAGATTCAGGGTAAAAGTTGAAAGCTAATGGATTGAAATCAATTTACATTTAATGATGTATCAAATAGTTAAAGCTGTTTTTAAGATAATTTTTGTAATTCTGATGTTTAGGAGGCTTTATCTCATTGAAACAAGCTCTACCATCATGATTTTTTTTTCTTTAAACCCTTAACTTCTGTGTATTGGCTCCTAGGTAGAAGAGTGGTAAGGGTAGGCAATGGGGGTCAAGTGACTTGCCCAGGGTCACACAGCTGGGAAGTGTCTGAGGCCGGATTTGAACCTAGGACTTCTTGTCTCTAGGCCTGGCTCTCAATCCATTGTGCTACCCAGCTGCCCCCCAATCATGATTTTTATGTGTAATTTATTTCCCATCTCACTTTTTCCTGTGTAGGTCACGATAAGTCAGCTGAGAAATGAACTTGCCAAAGGTCCCCAGGAAGTTGCTGTGTATGTACAGGAGCTGCAGAAACTTCAAAGTTTAGTTAATGAATTCACTCAAAAAAATCAGGTGAGAATTCTTTGTTTGGTATAGCAGTTAAGTAATTTTATGTAACTTACCGGTTTTAAACTTTCAAGTTGACTTGGTATGGCGGTCAGTTGTGGGAACTTTCATGCTTTATTTCCTATCAAAGTACTTTTAGTATAAAAGAACATGCAACAGTGTTTAGGATTTTAACTCTTTGTTGCTGTCATTGTTGCCAGTACTTTTCAGTGAGAACTGTGGAGTTCTCACAGAGCCATAATTTCAGTGATTATTATATCATTCTTTGCACTGGTATAAATCTGGGAAAAGTCAAGAAGGAAAATCAAGTCAGACTGATCATGAAAAACTTAATTTTTGCCTTGGGCAATTTGATTTTATTGCCAGTTCCCTAAAGTATTTATCATTTGTTGACAAGAGTGAGTAAGCTAGAGGTTCTTGCCTTCATGTCTCAACTTCCTTTACCTTATATAAGTTCTTATAGAAGGCAAGGCTTAGACTTCTCAGCTCCTTCTCCACTTTCCATTTGCAGCTCTGCTTGGTTTCAATCCCAAAATGTTCCCCACTATCCCTTGTCTTTCATCTTCCCTTGTGGGTCGTTTTATTAGGTTGTTAAGTTCCATAAGAGAAATGTAAGGGGGATAAAGGGGTTTGGGGGTTCAATATATTAAAAGGTGACTGTCGTCAGGGGAAATCTCCCCAATTTAGAAATAACTTCAAGTCAAAATTGACTTTTATGGAAGTTTATTTACAATTAAGACGAGAGAGAGGAAATAAGGAAATAAGAATCTAACACAGTAGGTAAATTGCTAGGATCCTCTAATTAATCCAGGTAGATCTAATTAACCCTCAACCAAGAGTCAGAGGGCCAGAGGTCCGAGTCTATTAAGGAAGTTCCTTAAGAGAAGTTCAGGAAGATTCAGTCAGACTTTAAACTCACCACCTCCATTGACCAGAAGAGCTAGAAGATCTTCTTCACCATCTACCCTCTTCACCAGAAGCTCCCTCACTCACTCAACTCCCTCTTTTTAAAGGGATCACTTATGCATCACTTCCTGTGCCTTCCCCTAGATTGCATGTCCAATCACAATTGAGGCTTTCCCATAGACCGCCTAGGGAGCAGTTAGTCGATTCTGATTCATCACCCAGTTACTCACTCTAGCACATGTGGGTTAGGACCTCCCAGAATTTGGAGGTGCTTTCACCTTTGGTGGTTAAATCTAAAGATGGGCAGTGTAGACTTAATCTAATTATCACAGAAAGGACCATTTTTCTTTTTCTTATTTGTACCCGCAGGGCTTAGCACAATGCCTTGCACATAGTAGGTTCTTAAGAAATGTTTTTTGAATTGAATTACCTAAAGATTAGAGAATTCAAAATTCCACTTGCTTAGTATTATTGACTTAGTCAGCAGATACTTCAGCAGTTACTATGTTTAGTCAGGCACTGCGTTGGGCATTGGAGATCCAGAGACAGTCCTTGACTTCAAGGCCCTTGTAATTTCTCTGGAGAGACAAATTCTATCTATAAGTACATACACATATGTATATATGAATATATACAAAATATACATAAGTGAATATATGCAAAAGTATATAAATTTAGGGGAATTTTGGGAAAATATTCAGTAGTAGCTGAAGGGATCAGGAAAGGTCTCATATAGATAATTTTAAAAATATTAATAGTGCAAAATTGTCTTAAAGGCTTTCTTCCTGGAATATGACTCCTAGAATTACGTCAAAATTATACAAGATTATTGAGACATATAGTAACAACGATAGCCTTGTTTGGTCTTCTGTTTATTATCAAGCAAGACCTAAATTAGAGAGACCAAAAGTATTTTTCTCAGTTGTGGAGAAATATAGCTCATGGTGCCAAGTTGAAGGATTAATCTATAGATGGCAAGGTCTTCTAGGTGTGTTCTCTGTTGTTGCTGACTGTATCTATTCCCTGGAACATTGGTACGTTATAGAATCTCCCATATGAGAGAAATAGCCATTGTTTAGGAAAAAAGCAGTTAGATAAAGAATATCTTATTTCAACTAAGACAGATCATTAGATTGACAGTCTATATAGGGTTTGTCCATCAATATATGCATCATGGATGGACACTGCAATTGCACAGTGAGTTGGGCCCAGAAATTAAATAGGAGGAGGAAAGGAGACTGTATTGCCTTGGAGAAACTGAAATATTCTTTAATTGCCCCAACATTTTGAATTAAAGACCTATCTTTTTAAGTCTGATATTCTAGTAGTGCTCTGGAGTTGTTACATTAATGGTGAGTCATAGAATGCTATAGTCTTCAAAGGACTGAAAATAAGTATCACCAAGAGAGCAATGGAAAACACATAGTGAGTGTGAGGAGAGCTGCCTGACTTTACAACTTGGCAACATGAAGGAGAATTGAAATAAAAGATTCAACAAAGAAATGCATGTTTCAAAAATAACTTTTGGGAGGACGTAGATGGATGGTATATTCTGATACCAGATGGGCAGCAATGAATGGGTTGTAGTCTGCATCTGCTCACATGGGTGAGACCAGAGATCCATTTAGAGTATTTTATTAAGTAAAATATCTTTCAAATCAAAGATGTGTGAATATTCCATAGTACATGTTATTAGAACTAAACATTTTGCTGTTCACATAATACAGAATGTTTTTATTTATTAATTTATTGAAGGAAAAGGTAAGTCACCTTATTCTATTAAGTCATAGAAATAGAGATTGGATTTATGATTTCAAAGGAAAGGAAAATTGTCAGGTGAGTAAACACCCCATACCAATGCAGGTCAACAACTTTTCTGCAACTTCTAGTTGAAGAGAGTGCCCAGGGCATTCAGTTCAAACCAGGTCTTCTTGGCTTCCAGGGCCACACTCAATCCACTCTGCCATGTTACCTTCTTATAAGTTCTTAAAAATATCAAATTTTTGATACTGTGAATTTTTATGAAAGTAGGTAGCTAGTTGTTTTTTTTTTTTTAAGAATAGAAGATATAGTTGTTACTAGTACTTTTAATAAATATGCTTCGTGCTGAAATGTAATTAAAAATCCTACCTCAAAGTATGAGTCATATACTTTCCTTAAAATGATCAAAACGGGGAAAATATTTTCAGGACTTTTTGGATGACTTTTCTTTTATTCAAATTTAGATGTTGCGCTTTAATAGTTATCAGATTTACTTCTTCCTCTCAATTCCCACAGGCATAATCCTAATCTAAGCCCCTACTTCCTTGCACCTGGTTTACATAAATTATTTTCCTGCCAATTTCTCTGCCTTTATCTGTTTCCTACTCTATTCTGTCTTGCCTAGAATATCAAAAATAATCTTGTTCTAATCTCTTTAATCATATCACCATAATAATTTTCAGTTGTTTCTAGAATCATACCAAAATATTTATTGAGGCCTTTAAGACCCTTTGCCAGTTTTTATACTCTCCACCTTTATTCTTCCTTTAGATCGTGGTTCAAGCTGGTAGGTTAAACAGACCTTTTGGCCATCTGGACATATTTGAGAAGGGGCTCTGAAATTTGTATTTGGTCTGACTTTTATTTCCCTGACCTTCTAGTTGTCCCTGGGCTCCCAGTTAACATTGGTGCTTCTCTGGTCTTATTGCCTCCATAAGAAGAGGCCTGATAAGTTTCTCTTATTTATCATGACCAAAAAAAAAGAGCCCCTCTCACACTTGCCTCAGCCTGACAGTGTGAATGGAGGAAAAACACTAAACATGGTTCTTGAATGAAGTAGGTAATTGGTAAATGCCAGTCAGTTCTAGACAATAAATATTTATTAAGCATGGCTTGTGCACCAGGCTAAGGGCTGCGGATTCAGTGAATGGCAAAAGATAATCCCTGCCCTTGAGGAATTCAGGGAGAACAACACAAAAACAACTCTATACCAAAAGGATCTATACAGGGTAAAGTGAAAATAACCAACAGAGCGAAGGTGGCACTATCATGGGGGAATGGAAAGACTTTCTTTAGAGGGTGGGATTTTATCTAGGGTCTGAAGGAAGGCAAGGATCCTGGCAAGAGGCAAGGAGGAAGAGCGTTCCAGAGACAGAGACAGAGTTTCAGTATATAAATGAACAAATTTAACAGAACACATAGGTAGTTTTTGCTCCTGACTAGAATCTAGTCATAACTTGATTTTTTTTTTTTTTTTTTTTTTGTACAAAGCCCGTTGGTTCCTTTCTATTGTGGGGTCATTGAATTTAAAGCTAGAAGACACTTTAGAGAGTACTTATAGTTCAAGATTTTTGTTTTACAGTTAAGGAAATGGAATTCTTTTTCATCTCTGCTAGGTTAGTAGCTATGGTTGAGAGAAGCTACAGTTCACAGTGAAGTTTATGTAATTTCTGGCATTAGAATCTGAGTTTCTTTCTGTAGTTTACTAAGATACATGCTGTAACTTGAACACTATGATGCCAGTGTGGTCTGATCTTTTGTATTACATATGATATTTGTTTCTAGTAGTATGTAACAGACTTGAAGACAGGCCTTGTTTTTTGTTCTTATATTTGTGTCTGTAGCACCACTGTAGTTTTGGGAAAAGTCACCTTTCTAGTCCATAATTTCCTCCTTCATAAACTCAAAGTTGAATTAGGTGCCTTTCTGACACGTTCTAGATCTCTGGACATTTCTTTTTCTTTTTTTTTTTTTTTTTTTAATTCTTACCTTTTATGTTGGAGTCAATACTGTGTATTGGCTCCAAGGCAGAAGAGTGGTAAGGGCTAAGCAATGGGGGTCAAGTGACTTGCCCAGGGTCTCACAGCTAAGGAAGTGTCTGAGGTCAGATTCGAACCTAGGACCTCCCATCTCTAGGCCTGACTCTTATTCCACTGAGCTATCCAGCTGCCCCCTCTCTGAGCATTTCTGTTGTTCATTGCAGCACAATACTTTGTATTCCTGTCCCCACAATTCATCCAGTCTCAACCACTAGACACAGTCTCCTTTTATCCTTGTTTTCATCCATAATGCTGCTATGAATACAGGTTCCTCTGTAGAATATTTTCCTAGAATTCATTCATTAGTTTATGGGCCATTATTACTAACTTAATAATGTGACATTTTAAACATTTTGTAAAAGTTGCACATATAATTATTCCAGAAGGGGAAAAAAGAAAATTCTTTCACATTTTTTGCCAAAAATTCATCATGTCTTAAGTTGTCCAGGAAGAGATATTAAATTTTTTCTAAATTTCCCACAGTATCCTTTCAGTTTTCTATGTAACTGAATAGCTTTCTCTTTTTCAGGATCTCTTAAGATTGATTCACCTTTTCTTTTGTTTTCATATCAGACTCTTGTTTCTTGAATTCAAGTTTCTTGAATCAAGGATTATGCAAAAGTTCTTAACCTTTTTGGATCCCTTTGATAATCTGGTGAGATCCAAAAGAATATACAAAGCAGCAACAATGTAAATAAAGATATTTTTAAAATTTTAAGTTTTTTCCCAATTTAATTGTACCATTTTTAGCAGTCATTTTTAAAATTTTGAGTTACAAATTTTCCCTTGCTATCTCTCCTCCTCCTTCTTTAAAAAGGCAATTTGATATAGATTATACATGTCCAAGCAAAACATATTTCCATATTAGTCATGTTGCAAAAGAAAACACAGAGTAAACTCCCCAAAAATAAGTTAAGAAAAGTATGCTTCAATCTGCATTCAGACTCCAACAAGTTCTTTACCTCAGAAATTCATCATAATTAAAACCAACATTTAAAGGAAACAAAATTAATTCAGTAAGCATTGACCTTTTAATAGTACTTTTAAATGTATAACATAAAATATATAAGGTTACAAAGGAAACCAGATTCTACTAAAATCTACCATCAAAAAAAATCCAAGTTTATGGCCCCAAGTTTAAGAACAAATTCTGGCTTATAGGATCAAAGATCTAGACCTGGAAAGGAGATTAGAGACCAGATGAACTGAAGGCTAAACCACTTGTCCAAGGTAACCAACACATAGATAACTAGTTAGAGGTGGAAATTGACCGTGGGTTTTTCTGATTACACTCCATTCTGATTCCATAATCCTCTTTTTTCTTGGTAATTTTCCATATTACCCATACCACTGTGCTTGCCATATAGAGTATTGTTAGATGATAGTAATCCCAAGTAAAAATGAAAGATATCATCTGGTGGAAATTCACAACCTGAAATCAATTTGATCAAATAGCCATCATAGGTTAAAAAAAGAAAAAAAAATACTACCTGCATAGTATGAACAGTATTATAGATGATCACATTAAGTAGGTATTTGTTTGATAACTTACTGAATGAATAAGAGTTCTATAATTTCCACGAACAACTATTATTATGACAATACAGTTACTGTTTTGAAGGTAAGACTTTTTCAGTTCACCTTAGTTTTCTCATAAATGACATAAGTATGATGTCTGTAAGGATGGTAAGATTGGAATTTTTCTTTAAGCAATCTATTGATTCTAATAATACTTTAATTCCATTATTATGCCTACCTTTGATTTCTTCAAGGTATTTTTATGGACTTTTTTCTCATTTACTTATAAGTGAAAAGGAGAAAATATTTAAGAAATTTCATAATCAGCATTAATGAAATTTATACCCTGCATTATTAAATTTTCAATTCTTATAATTAAATTTAATTCAAGTGAATTAGTATATATTCTGCATCTTTTTGGTTAACTGGAACTAGCAGTTCTCATATTCTAAAGAAAATTTTCTTGGCTGTGCTATATATACCTATAGAAAAATGTGTGGCTCAAGTAGAAACTTGGTATAATTGTAATTATAAGTATATTATAGGAAATGATAACATTGTGGGTCATATCTTGACAATTGGTTATTTTGTTGTTTCTGTATAAGGGAATCTGGTTTTACATTATGGTTTTTGCTTATATGGATGAACCTTAGCTTCCTTAAAAAGAACAGCCATAAACTTGTTCATAGGATTAAAATTAATATTAGTCCATTTATTTAGACACCCATATAAACAAAATCCCCCAACAGCAATATTGAAGAGTCTGAAGAACTGTGCTTCTAGAACTCAGGAAGTTTGGAATTCTTTTTAGTCTTGATTCTCACATGATAGAGACTGTGGTCTCTACCAGGTCCTGGCCTTGGAACTTTTGGTCAAGTCATTTTAACCCCCTGTAAACTTCTCTTTACTTATCCATTAAGTAAAGTAATATGTTATCTTGTGTCACAAAGTCCCAATCAAAGATGATTAACAATGACTTTATGAATGTGTTGTTATTAGTAATCTCTTTTTATACTGCTTTTGCCACATACATGGATAATCAAACTCACAGGACTGGGTATCTTATTTTAATTAGGTCCAAGGATCTTGAATGCCCATAGTCTTGGAGAGGGATTAATATAATTAATTTTTGGAAAACCATTCAGTTAGCAGTAAGAAAAGACAGAGAAGAGAGCCAGAAGAAAGTAGAAAGCATTAATTGAAAAGAATTTGTTGATCAGAGTGAGTTATAGAGTAAGAGGTGGCAGGAGGTCAGGTCTGATGAGATGTGATTATAGTGGAATCCTTTTGTCATGTTGGCATTGTCAAAACAAATTAACACAGCAGTTATAATAAGGTGGTGTCATATTTCTAGCATATATTTCAGCAACCATGAATGTGACTCTTAAATAATTATTCCTCTCATTTATGTACAGGCATACCTTGGAGATATTTGGGTTCCTTTCCAGACTGCCGCAATAAAGTAAATATTGCAATAAAGCGAGACATACAGATTTTTTTGTTTCCCAGTGCATATGTTTACACAATGCTGTAGTCTATTAAGTGTGCAGTAATATTTTGTCTTAAAAAAACAATGTACATACCTTAATTAAAAATATTTTATTACTATTACTAAAAATGCTAGCCATCATCTGAGTCTTCAGCAAGTCATAATCTTTTTGCTGATTTGCTATCTTTCCTCAGGGTGGTAGCCTACCTTTTGGCTTTTCTTACATGCCTTCCTCACTAGCTTAATCATTTCTAGCTTTTAATTTAAAGTGAGAGACATGTGACTCTTCTTTTACTTTGAATACTTAGAGGTCATTGTAGGGTTAATAATTGCTCTAATTTCAATATTGTTGTGTCTCCAGAGAATAGAGGGGCCCAAGGAGAGGGAGAAAGGCTGGGAATGGCCTGTCAGTGAAGCAGTCAGAACACATACAACTTTTATTGATTAGATTCAATGTAGTTCCTGGTGCCCCAAAACAATTAACAATAGTAAAGCCATAGGTTACTGATCATAGATCACCATTAACAGCTATAGTGATAATGAAAAAGTTTGAAATATTGCCAAGAATTACCAAAATGTGATAGACAATGCATATACTCTTGGAAAAATGGCACTTATAGACTTTGCTTGACACAGGGTTACCTCAAACCTTCGATTTGGTTTTTAAAAAAAGAATATCTGCAAAGATATTCCTGTACTCACAGTTTGAGTTGATGGAAGGTTTTGCCTTTATAAGTAACAGTAAAAAATTTTTTATCATTTTTGTTCTAACATTAACTCCTAAGACACACACTATCAGTCTCAGATGACTTTTTAAATGTAGGCATTAGTATAGCATTTTGTGGTGGGACTCTTGTAAATGAATAAATTAGAAGAGAGAAAATACTACAACTTATAACAAAGTGGAAATACCTCTAATTTGGATAATAAGTCAAAATGAATTTTAAATAAAAAGAACCAAGGGATTATCTGAATAATATCTTAGTACATTCTGCCAACTTGATATTGCACCAATTTATTATTAACCTAGACCTAAATGATTGCTAACTGAGTCATCAGCTTAACTTAAACCATATTTGTTAAATATATCCTATCCACATTAGTAGATAAAATTTTGGCAAAATAAAATCTGCTAACTTGGAATCCTCAAGAAAAACCATGAATATAAAAAATTCAGTTTGTAATGGTGATAATAGCTAATATTCATGTAGCATTTACTATTGCCAGGCACTATGCTAAGTGCTTTTACAAATATTACCTCCTTAGATCCTCATAATACCCCTGGGAGGGAGGCACTATTATTACCCTCATTTTATAGATAAGGAAAGCTGTAGCTAAGCAAATTCAAGTGACTTAAGTGTCACTGTGAATTCACTGGATCTAAACAAAATTTTAATGTTTCCAAAAATGAGTCAGTGTGTGAAATTGTAAGTAAACATCATATATTAAGAGCCTTTTTATTTCTATTTTATTAAAAAAAAAAGCCCTTACTTTCCATTTTAGAATCAGTATCATTTATTGGTTCCAAGCCAGAAGAGTGGCAAAGGGCTAAGCAGTTGGGGTTAAGTGACTTGTCCAGAGTCACATGGGTGGAAGTTTCAGATTTGAGTGCAGAATCTCTTGTCTCCAGGCCTGGGGTTCTAGTCACTGAGCCACTTATTACCCTTTTTTATTTTATTTTTTTTAATGACTGTATAAAACTGACTTCAGTGGAAAGTATTCTTTTCTGAATAAGCCCATCTTTTCCATAACTATTTATAGGCTGCCATCACCTTGCTGGCTACATGTTAAGTGTTCCTACAGCCTCCATTCTGTCTAATCCCATTACCTTCTAGAATTATTTTTATCTAACACTATTATTTTTGTCCTGTTACTTCCCTGCATATAAATCTGCAGTGTTCCCTGTTCTCCTAGTGCAGTGATGAACCTTTTAGAGACCAAGTGCCCAGACTGCACCTTCATACCGCATGTGAGCCACCGTCTTACCCGAGACAAGGGAGGGAAGAAGTGCTCTCATTGGGCTGGGCAGAGGGGCCAGTCATTTGAGAAATGTCTTCAGGCATGGTGGAGAGGGGGAGAGGACAGGACTGCTCTCTGGCACATGTGTTACAGGTTCACCAACATGGACCCAAGTGTATAAAATTCAATATCTTTAACATCTAGAGAGTTTAGCTTTGTTCCTTTCTTCTCCTCATCAACTTTCCACCATTACTGCCAAATTCATCTATTTATCTGACCCCAGGTTAGGGTTTTCTTGGCAAAATACTGGACTGGTTTTGCCATCTTCTTCTTCAGTTTATTTTATAAGATTAGGCAACCGAGGCAAACAGGGTTAAGTGACTTGCCCATCTAAGAAGAGGAAATTAGAAGTGACTTAATGTAATCCTTATTTTAACTCACATAAAGAAAAGTTTGAGGCTTAAGCTTAAGAAAATCCATTGGGGGGGAATCTTGAGTATAGACTAGGTCATGGGAGCTGGCCTAGGGCAACTAGTAGTTGCTGGTCATTGGACTTACTGGTCTTTGGGTAGCAGGAGAGGTTTGTGGTCTACTGTAGAGAATTATGCTTTGCCCTTGGCAGGTAACCAAGAGCTTCGTTCAGTTTTCTGGCCTGTCTTCTTAATCAGTGTGTAAGATGGCTGGGATCTTAGTATCTACTCCAGGGCCATGAGATGACCTATTCTTCCCTCTCTTCCCCAGATAGTTTCAGGCAGATCTGTAATCTTATGAGAGCTGACCAGGTCAAGCTTGAGCTTAAGCTTTATAGGGAGGTGTAAGGTCTTACTCAGATTTCTGATTGTTTTCCCACCTCTGATGTCATAGGCAGGCAGGTGCTAGGTGAGGAGGATTGGCTGGTTAGTCCTGGTTGACAAGTTCAACCTAAGGTTGAAAATTTTTAGCATGGAAGATTCCAGATATGGAGAGTTTCAGAAAGGGGCAGGGTGGAAATACCACTCAGGAGAAAAGAGTTTTTCTAAAGCAGAGGCAGCGTGTCTCACAGGGGCCTTATGGAGAGGCTCAGAAAATCCAGAAGTTTATTCCAACTACCACAGGTAGATTATATCCTCAGCAGAACTATAAGAAGACTATTAGCCTGTCTTTTGCTAATGAGCTTTTATCTCATTGAATGCCATCATCCTAGGGTGAAAAACTATGTGCCATAGATTCAGAGTTCATTGTTAGAACAATCTTGATCAAGTAGAAGCACTAATAAAAGAGGACTTAAAAAATCTGTGAATGCTAAGCTTGTGTTAGTTTTTGCTTCACTACTATGTCTATCTACTGACTTGCTTTTAAAATAACTTACTGTTATTAAAAATATTTATTATTCTTATGAAGTTGTTAAAATAATTTACTAAATATGAAATGTCCAATTGATTTTTCAGAATTTGACTGAAAAGCTATTGAAAAAAGAACAAGATTACATTCAGCTAGAAGAGAAACAAAATGAAGAGTATATTTGTAAAAAGAATATTCAAGCAAACCTTCATCAAAAAGAACTAGATTGTCAACAGCTTCAATCAAAATTATCTTCAACTGAAGCCTCACTGCAGAGGTTACAGGGAGAACTTGTTGAGAAAGGTGATGTGAGCCAAAAACTTAAGGAAGAATTATCAGAAGTCGAGAGCAAGTATCAGCATCTCAAGGTGGAATTCAAACAACTCCAGCAACAAAGAGAGGAGAAAGAACAGCATGCTTTTCAGCTTCAAAGTGAGGTTAATCAAGTAAGAGATGTTCTTCCTTATTTTATGGGAATCAGTTGACTCCACAGCCTCTCCTCCCTAGCATATACAGTTGAATCATGATTAGTGTGGAAAGTAAATATGGGCTTCTAAACTGATTGCTTGGTGCCAAATCTAGTGACCTTTTCTCTGACCTGAACACCATGAATCCCTCTGCACTATTTCACATTGAATACTGCTCTAGAATTCTCTTTTTCCAAGACTTCCATGAGACTAGGCTGCTGTGATTCTCTCATCTCCTTATTTCTCTGCCTGTTTTGCTGATTCCTTTTCTTGCTTCTGTTTACCAAGCAAGTTCTTCCATGGTTTAGCTCTTGTTGCTTTGTGACTGCCTTCAGAAAAGTCAGTTATTCTAACAGCTTCAACTCTTCTGTAATTAAAGACTTGCAGATCTCTCTCTCTCTAGTCCTGAGCTAATTCTTTTTTTTTCCCAGCTCTTTTAAAACATTTTTTTTTTATTTTTTAGAAAACTTTTCCATGGTTACATGATTCATGTTCTTACTTTCCCCTTCACCGCCCTTAACACCCCTCCCCCCCCCCCATAGCCAATACGCATTTCCACTGGTCTTAACACGTGTCATTGATCAAGACCTATTTCCATATTATTGATAGTTGCATTGGTGTGGTTATTTCGAATCTACATCCCCATCATGTCTGCATCAACCCATGTGTTCAAGCAATTGTTTTTCTTCTGCTTTTCTGCTCCCACAGTTCTTCCTCTAATTTTGTATTTATTATTATACATCCATATATATACATATATATCTTGACATTTCATCCTATACAGTTTGTCACTGTTCCCTCTATGTAAACTTCTTCTAGTTACCCTGTTGGTAATAACAATTTTTAATATTTGCCAATATCTTCTTTTCTTCTAGGGATACAAATTGATTAAACTTATTGGGTCTCTTAAAGAAAAAAATTTTTTATTCCCTCCCCCCCCCCCCCCCCCACTTACCTTATGGTGATTCTCTTGAGGTCTGTGTTTGGGCAGCAAACTCTCNTCTTAATTACTTTATGGTGATTCTCTTGAGGTCTGTGTTTGGGCAGCAAACTCTCTGTTTAAGACCTTTTTTTTCTTTATGAATGTTTGGAAGTCCTCAATTTTATTGAGTGACCATACTTTCCCCTGTAAAACTATAGTCAGTTTTGCTGGATAGTTGATTCTTGATTGTAGAGCCAGTTCTCTTGCTTTCTGGAATATTATGTTCCATGTCTTCCGGTCCTTCAATGTAGATGCAGCCAGATCCTATGTTATCCTAGCTGTAGTTCCCTGATATCTGAGTGACTTCTTTTTAGGAGCTTGTAATATTTTTTCCTTGGTCTGGTAGTTTTTGAATTTGGCTATAATATTCCTGGAAGTTGTCAGTTGTGGATTAAATGTAGGAGGTGATCTGTGGATTTTTATAATTTCCATTTTTCCCTCTTGTTTGAGAATGTCAGGGCAGTTGTCTCTGATAATTTCTTTTCTTTTTCTTTTTTTCTTTTCCTATTCATTTATTTATTTATTTTAAGCCCTTAATTTCTGTGTATTGGCTCCTAGGCAGAAGAGTGGTAAGGGTAGGCAATGGGGGTCAAGTGACTTGCCCAGAGTCACACATCTGATAATTTCTCGTAGGATGATATCTAAATTTTTTCTTTTGTCATGATGTTCTGGTAAACCAATAATTCTTAAATTGTCTCTTCTATCTCTGTTCGCCAGATCTTTGGTTGAATCAATGAGGTGTTTCATATTCTCCTCATTTTTCATTTTTTAAATTTTGTTTTATATATTCTTGCTGCCTTGTGCAGCCATTTGCTTTTAATTGTTGAGTTCTACTTTTTAAAGACGGAATTTCATCCCTGGCTTTTTGGTCATCCTTCTCCTTCTGGTCTGATTTTCTTTGTAGATCATATTTTGCCTTCTTTGCTTCATTTTCAAGCTGGCCAATTCTGGCTTTTAAGACATTATTTTCTTGTTTTAGTTCATGTATTTCCTTTTTCAAATTGTCTTCAGCCTCTCTTGATTGCTTTTTGAGTTCCCGAAGTTCTTGAGTTAATTGAATTTTGAGATCTTCCAAAGCCTGTGTCCAATTTGCTTGAACTTCTTCCTCTTCTTCTATTTCATTTGCTCTCTTTTCACTTCCTTGAAAGAAGCTGTCAGTTGTCATTTCTTTTCTCTTTTTCTGTTGTTTACTCATATTTTTTCCTTTTCTGTTCTGCTAGTTTGAGCAGATGGATTTAATGAACTTTGATGAAAGATATTCCCCCAGCTGGCACTGGAGGTTTGTAGTTACTTTCTCTGCCCTCTGAAGACTTCTTGTCTGTCCAGTTGATGGGATTAAGCCTGTATTGACTGGATTAGTTTGTACTGCTTAATTTGCCCTGAGGCAAAAATCTACTGGAGGGGGACAAGAAAGAATGTTTTCACTGAGCGGAGCTGTCCAGCAATAGGGTCCCCCTGCTCTGTCCTTGTGTTTGATCTAGTTTTCTTTCCTCTTGTAGCCTTTTGTTCTCTGTCTTGGTGTGACAAAGCCAAGTGGTCTGAGTTCTGAGGTTTTGCTCCCTCTAAGCTGCCATCTTCCAAGAGTTTTTGCTGTGTTTCTCTGGCTTTCTCCTCTAGTCACCTCCCTGGTTCCTGTGTTCAACTCCCCGTGTCCGTCGCCAGCAAGGCCTTCCCTCTGGGCTGGTGTGCCTGCCTGCCTTGAGATTTCAGGGGCTGCTGGAGACTCTGCACAGCACATGGGGGAGGTGTCCTGGGATTTCCCTTCTATACTCTCAGACTTGACAGTTCAAGAATTCCAGCCTTTTTCTTGGCATACCTCTTTAGCTGTCCAGCTAAAGGATTCCCCCTGCTCTGTCCTGTTGTTAGATTTGGTCCTCTTCTTGAAGTGCATTGTTTTCTTTCTCAGTGTGGAAGGGTGCAGAGGTTTTAAGATTGGCTCTGTCTAAGCTGCTGTCTTCCCAGAATCCCCGATAAAAATCTCTACCAGACTTTAGTGGAAGTTAATTGTTTATTGGTCACCCCTGTGCAGAATATGTCCTTCTAGGCCCATGTACCATGTAATTTCTGGACTATATGCCCCCTCATACTTTGAGGTCTGGAGAACTTCATTCCCTTAATTTTATTTTATATTTCCATCTTTCAGCACAGAACTAGAATCTGGGTCATAGGACAACAGTTTTAAAGCTCAGAGGGACCTTAAAAGAGATCATCTCATTTATAGAAGCCTGAGCTAATTCTTGGCCTTAGGTTCTTTATTTCCAATTGACTTATTAGACTTTTGTTCTCACAAATGTCATTCTTTATGTTTTCCCATCCCCTTTGTTTCTCTCACTTTGACTCTCTATTCTCCTTTGACAATTCCAGGGATAGGCTATCTTATGTAAACCTCAGTATTCCTTTTATCAGTGCCAGGTACAAAGCAACACCTTGCATGTAGTGGGTGATGAAAGAATCAAATGGAATTTCACTTTGAATTGATCATCTGTATTTTGTAAATTGTTTAACTACCCTGTAATTTACTATCCTAGACACCTTTAAGAATCCTTTGTACTATATTATTTTTTATTTCATCTTTTTTTGGAAACTTTGTTTTTATATCCCATTGATTTTAAAAACAACAACAACAACAACAACAAACCCTTACTTTCTGTCTTTAGTAACAACTCTATGATAGAAAGGCAGAAGGCTAAGCAAACAGGGTTTAAGTGACTTGCCCAGTAGATCACACAGCTAGGAAGTATGTTGGGCAGATTTGAACTCAGGCCCTCCCAACTCCAGGCCTGGGACTCTGTTCACTATGCTACTTAGGTGCCCCTCCTGTTCATTTTTTAAAAAAACCTTTCCTTCTCTCTTAGAATCAACACTAAGCATCGATTCCAAAGCAGAAAAATGGTAAGGACTAGGCAGTTTGGATTAAGTGACTTGTCCAAGGTCACACAGCCAGGCCATGTCAATTCCAATCACTTTTGACTATATTCTTTTCCCCTCTCCTGCCCAATGAACTCAAGCTTTTTTTTTTTTAAACCCCTTTTTTTTCTGTCTTAAAATACTGTGTATTGGTTCTAAGGTAGCAGAGCAGTAAGGGCTAGGCAATGGAGGGATGTGACTTTTTAAAAAATCAGATTAAATCTTTTATTTACTTTTAAATAAGCATCTAGTGAATCAGAAAATATTTAGAAATTTGGTTTTATATGAAGTTCCCAAATCATTTTTCTGGTATTTCCTTCTATTCCCAAGTCATTGTAGCCATAGTTTTATTATTTTTTATTCTTGGCAAAAATTTAATTAATTAATTAATTAAGAAAATTTTTTCATGGCTACATGATTCATGTTCTTTCCCTCCCCTTCTCCCACTCCCATCCCATAGCTAAAGAGCACTTCCACTGGGTTTTATATGTGTCATTGATCAAGACCTATTTCCATATTATTAACATTTGCATCAGGGTGATCACTTAGAGTCTACATCCCCAATCCTATCCCCATCGACCCATGTGTCAAGCAGTTGTTTTTCTTATATGTTTCTACTTCCACAGTCTTTTCTCTGGATGTGGATAGCGTTTTTTCTCAATAAGTCCCTCAGAGTTGTTCTGGATCATTGGGTTGCTGCTAGTGGAGAAGTCCATTACATTCAATTTTACCACAGTATGTCAGTCTCTGTGTACAGTGTTTTCCTGGTTCTGCTCCTTTCACTCTGCATCAATTCCTGGAGTTCTTTCCAGTTCACATGGAATTCCTCCAGTTTATTATTACTTATAGCACAATAGTATTGTATCACCAACAGATATCACAATTTGTTCAGGCATTTCCCGATTGAAGGGCATCCCCTCATTTTCCAATGTTTTGCCATCACAAAGAGCGTGGTTATGAATATTTTTGTATAAGTCTTTATCCTTATGATCTCTTTGGGGTATATAAACCCAGCAGTGGTATGGCTGGATCAAAAGGCAGAAAGTCTTTTAAAGCCCTTTGGGCATGGTTCCAAATTGCCATCCATAATGGTTGGGATCCATAGTTTTAAACAATAAGTCAGTATAAGTTAAAAAATAAGCACATTATATTGCAATAAAGCCATAAATATCTACTTAGGGAGAGCACGTATTTGAAAAACTGATTAACAATATTATTATTGCTTTCTGAAGCAGAGGGTACTACTTCATCTCTGTAATATCAGATATAGCCCCTGCCTTCAGGATAGTTACTTATGCAAAAATAGAGATTTTAGTGAAAAGCTTTGGCCATTTTATTGAACATCCTGAAGTTTGTTTGCTAACTGCTCAAAAAAAAGCAAGAAGTGTCTAAGGCCATATTTAAAGCCAAGACCTGGCTCTCAATCCACTGAGCCACCTAGTCTCCCCCTGAACTTATCCTTTGTAAAAAAGCTTAAAAAAAGAAAAACAGTTTAGCAAAACTAACCTTGAACATGATCCTATCCTAAAACTAATATTGTCTGTGTCTGTGTAATACAACATAAAGAGTTCCCTTTTATAGAGATTGGAGCCTTTTGCCTTTGTTAAAAATTGTTCAAGGAATTCTCTGAGCTCACAGGGTGATAAACTTAGGATTTTATCATTTGGGGATGAATTGATTGGCTTGGGCAGTTGTGGGTGAAAGCCACCTTGCCAGCCTGGTAAAATGCAAATCTCTTGCAACTTTTTTTCCCTTTATGGATGTATTCTGAGGGGGGAGCAGAGCTAAGAGCAGACCCTAGGTTATGGTCTGGGTGAGAAGTGGGCTGTGAAGGGGTAAATCCTGTGCATGCCCACTGCCTTTTTTCCCTCTCCTCTAGTTCCCATAGAGAGCTGCTAATGTCTTATTTCAGGGTCAAAAGCACTTTGCAGGTTACATGTGCTTTCTCATGATGCCTGAGAAGAGACTTACTCTACCTTCCTCTAACTCTTACTTGTATCAATCCTGTCCTCTTTGAAAATTCTGAGTTCTTACAAAGATCTGGAATATAATCTTTTAGAAAGATAAAGAGGCTGTCCATCACTGGACAGTGCGAGCCTGCAAGGTAGGGAAGGTGTCAAGGAAAGGCAGGGGGAGGGGGTGAAAAGAAGATCACACTGCCCCTAGAGCTAGGGTCAGGAAGGACTAAATCCATGATAAGGACCCAGCAAAAGGCCTGGGCTTGCCCATGCTATGAAATTATTCATAGACTTCAGGTCTGATGAAAATGCACTTAGCAAGGATTGGTAAAAACAAACTTGCCTAGGAGTCTTGCAAATCTAATCAATAGGACTTTATGCTGATATTAGAGGGAAGAAAGAGCTACATTTGTCTGTTTTAGCAAGTGAGATAGTTTTGTCTAGATATTTTCAAGCTAAACACTTTTCAACTTTTAATCTTCTTTCCTTGTGCAGTTAGTTACAGAACCAGGCCAGTTCCACCACTGCCATCCTACTCTAGTGCACATCCTCAGTGCTACCCACCTGGCTAATGCAGTAAGACATATCGACTCCGGAATCAGTCCTTCATGTTACTGCCACAATAAATTTGCTTATGCATAAGTCCAGATGTGTTACTTTCCTGTTCAGAAATATTCAATGATTTCCCATTTCTTCCTTAATAATGTTCAAAACACTTTTGTCTGGCATCCCATTCCCCTCCTACCCATCCCTAACCAAACTCAATTCCTCCATTTTGTGATTATGTCTTATGCTTTTCTGCCCTCTTGCCCTTGCTTACGAGTTCCTTATATTTCAGATAGCCTTTTCTTCATTTGTTGAATTTCTGTCCAGCTTTGAAAGTACAACTTAAATGCCATGTTCTCTCAAGGAAGGCTTCTTTCTGGTACCTCTTGCTCCCTCCATGCCAAAAACAACTTATCTCCCTCTTTCCCTTATGTAGCATTTTGGTAATTGTAAAGTACTAGAATATTCAATGAGATCGTTCTTATCTCCCTTTTAAAATGTAATATCTGTAAGGACAAATGTTATTTTATCTAAAATTTGTGGTAACAGTTCCTTTGTGAAGCTTTCTTTGAATGCCTCAGCTAAATTGTTTTCCCTCCTCCAATTTTCCTGTTGAACTTTGGATCTCTCCTTTTTAACCCTTTTTCTCTGAGCCTCTATAGGTTTTGCTGCACAGATCATGATGATAGTTGGCAGTTCACTAAACATTTTACATGTGTTATATCATGAGATCCTCATAGCAGGCCCTGCTAGAAAGCTGTCTTAAACTTTACTCTCCTTGTTTTACAGATGAATAAATAAATGCAGAGAGAGTGTTAGCTTAGCACAATGTCTGGCACAAAGTGTTTCACAGAAGTAAATGCTTGTTGACCGTTTGACTGACTCTTCTCTCCTCTCACACGTGATGCAGTTGGAAGGATTAAAGTTTTATAAGAAAACACTTCAGATTTTTCTTTTTGAAATGAGTGTACTGGAAGGCATGGGAATAGATATTTTATAGAATCAAACATTTATATTATAATTAAAATCTGTGAATAATTTGAGAAAATATATTGTAGCATGTAGCACTGAAATATAAAGCATTGTACTTACTTGGTCAGTAACCCTTACATCTGGTGTAATAGGTGGGAAATTAAGTAAGCAATTTTTCTTTTAAAGTTACACAGCAAACTTTTGGAGACAGAACGGCAACTAGGAGAGGCCCATGGCAGGCTTAAAGAACAGAGACAGCTCTCCAGTGAAAAATTGATGGACAAAGAACAACAAGTGGCTGATCTACAGTTGAAACTTTCTCGTTTAGAAGAACAGGTGAGCCAAAAATTCCAATGATCCAACTGTCTTTTCTCCAGAGCAGGGACTCTTAACCTTATTTGTGTCTTGGACCTCTTTGGCAGTGTGATGAAGTCTTTGGGCCCCCTCTCATAAGGTTTTTAAATGCACAAAGTAAAATATACAAGTTTATAAGAAAAACTCATTTTATTGAAATAGTTATCAAAATAATGCAAAAAATGTATCTTCAAGAACATTGTTGAATATTATCTTTAACTTAAAGCTGCTATGATTCTCAACATTTTTTCACATTTAAAATAAATTTTCATCAAATAGCCTATCGTTAGTCATTGTGGTTACCTTTCAGATGGCCTAGAGATTGAAATTATATACAAAGTTTTTGCAGTGCTTATCAGTGCTTTCCCTGGAGGTTTTAACAAAGGCATATTTTAATTCAATAGCAGATGTAAATAAAGGAATATTATAACATACTCTGTCTTCCCTCTACCCCCTCACTGCCATGAACCTTGAAGTCTCTCTCCATAAATATGCAGAATTAATAGGAAGAATCTACGTTTCTAAGAATTCTGTTGGAGATTCACATAATGGAGCAATTGAGGCCCAGATGCTTTCATGAAGTGATAATGCAGGTGCATGTGTGCTCATGTGCACACAGAATCTGAATGATCAAGGCACACCCACATGCACAGATGGGCAGCTCATACCTCTGATGCTACAGGGCTGCTGTTCTTTGTTGTACCATTCTCTACTACATTTCTGCTCTCTGCTTCTGAGCCAACCACCCTTCTTCTCTCTGAAAGCTGAAGACTTTTTCCACTCCAGCTCAGGGTCAACCCCAGCTGTTCTCAGGGCTAACCAAGGCCCTGAAATAGCATCTACTAGAGATGTTGTAGTTATAACACTGTTAGCCACCTGCCTCATCCCCTGAGCAGTGCTATAGTTATTAAGCATTTCTCTTGATATGGAAGAAAGTGCAAAGCCCTTTCATTCATCCTTTTCTGTCTTCTCCTTTAATAAATACTTCAGTTATACACTTCAGCTGAGATGCTTGCTATCTTTAGACTGCCTCCAACTGGTGGTGCTATGATTAGTCATTCTCTCCTCAGCAGGAAGGACTTACGCCTAGGCCTGCCCATTTAGCTAGAGAGCCTGCTTCAGCTCTCTTTTGGACTACTTAGCCACACTTTGTTCTTCCAGGAGACAC
This sequence comes from Gracilinanus agilis, assembly GCF_016433145.1. Taxonomy (NCBI): domain Eukaryota; kingdom Metazoa; phylum Chordata; class Mammalia; order Didelphimorphia; family Didelphidae; genus Gracilinanus; species Gracilinanus agilis. The sequence goes on from NC_058134.1 coordinate 238,818,895, forward strand.
CAAGAGCTATACAAGCCTCAGCTTCCATCCAGTCTATCCTTTGAGCTTTCATTGAACTTGTTATGTTTTCTCTTCTGAATTCTTGCCTCTGTTGAATTGCTCTATGTGCTAATGTCTTCCTTATAACCCTTACTTCAACCATTACCTGTTAACAGTTGAAATACATTTTGTCTTTAGGTCTTATACCCTCTAGCTGAAGAAAATCTCTTCCCATGGTACTACTTCTCAAAGGAAAAGAGACTCAAAAGAGCTTGTGATAAGGAAACCTTTCTCTTCATTTGGCAACTTTTTTTGTGAATAGCAATTGTGATGCTGGCTAGAGGATTTTGAAAGGCATTTGCTTTTGTTGTCCTGCTTTTGGAAAGCTCCGCATCATAGCCTCTGACCCCTCTTCACTAGTCGTCTCTGAGTCTCCTTCACATCCTACATCTAATGAGTTGCCAAGGCTTGTTGATTTTTCCTGGGAAATCTTTCTTGTTTCATCCTCTCCTTTCCACACATACTACCACCATTTTTTTTATTACTAATTGTTTGAACTATTCTCAATAGCCTTAATAGTCTCTAGCTTTCCCTCTTCCTGATCCATTCTTTATACTGCTGCCAAAATATCTTCTTAGTGCACAGACCACATCACGTCACCCATTAAAAAAAAATCACCAGGCTTTCATGATTTTTTACTGAATAAATATTAATGCAGGAAGCATAAAGACCTTCTGCAGTCTGAGTCCATCTTATTTCTCCAGTCTTTATTTGACACTATTCCCTTTCATTTATTCTGCTCCATAATATCTCTCATGTACAACCCTTCTAACCATTCTTATATCTACCATCTTAGCAGAGGAGCAGTAAGGACTAGGCAATTAGTTAGTGTTAAGTGACTTGCTCTTAGTCACCAGCTAGGAAGTGTCTAAGACCAGATTTGAACCCAGGTCTTCCTAACTCCAGGCTTAGCTCTCTATTCATTAACACCTAATTGCTCTTCACATTTAGCTTTTTTTTTTTCATTTAGCTTTTAAAAGCCCTTTACAGCATAATTCTGATCTTTCTTTATATCCTCACTGGCCATTACTACTCCTCCCACTCTCTTATGATCTAGCTCCACTGTCCTTCTCTGTGTGCCTCATATGTGACATTTTGACTCCTGTCTCTGCTTTTGCACTGATCATATCCTGTACCTGGGATACAGGTCTCTTCCTACCTCTGCCTCATAGAATCCCTCTTCTCCTTTAGGATATATCTTAAGCTCCCTCTTCTCAGATAGTAGGCACTTAATAAGTACTTTTTAGTTGATTAGTTTCATCCAAATTAGGCCATTTGTTATCCCTGATATCCCTGCATTCTAAAAAACCCCAAAAACTCTTGTCTTCTGTCATAGAATCAATACTATGTATTGGTTAGGAACTATCTGAGGCCAGATTTGGACCCAGGACTTCTCAAGTCTAGGTCTGGCTCTCTATCTACTGAGCCATCTAGCTGCTCACTTCTGTGCATTTGTAAATGCTGCATCCATCATACCTCTTCCTCCTACCTAACCAACTTGGTATGACTTAAATGAGTTCCTTTTACAACATATCAATCTCTTCTAAAATTCTTCTTTTCTTAAAGGTCCAGTCCAGGATCAATTTCATCTTTTTTAGTTATTTGGGATATCTTTTTTTTTTTTTTAGTTTGATATTTTTATCACCCCCTCAACCCCACCCCCCCAATTACATTTAAAGATACTTTTAAGCTTATTTAAAATTTTGAGTGCTGAATTCTATCCCTTCCTCCTCTCCCACCCCATCTTGCTGATATGGTTAGCAATCTGATACAGATTTTACATGTGCATTCATGTAAGATATTTTCCCATATTAATCCTTTTGTGGAAGAAAACTTCACCAAAATAATGAAGAAAGAAAGTGAAATATAGTATGCTTTGGTATGGTTTTCAGACTTCATCAATGCTTCCAGAGAAAGAACTGATAATATATATTTCACTTTCTTAATTTTTTTTTGGTTGGAGTTTTCTTCTAAAAACAGATTAATATCCCAAATTTCTTGAACTAAAAGTAATTCAATTCCTCAAAACTTCCTACTTAAATTTCTTTCTTAAAACAACAACAACAAAAACAAAAAACTCTTACCTTCTGTCTTAGAATCAATACTAAGTACCAGTTTCAAGGCAGAAGAGCAGTTAGGGATAGGCGGTTGGGGTTAAGTGACTTGCCCATAGGCAGGTCACACAGATAGGAAGTATCCAAGGCCATTTTTGAAACCAGGATTTCCAGTCTCCAGGTCTGACTCTTTATCCACTGAGCTTCCTAGAATACCCCTCTTCCTTAAATTTCTTATGTACTGAATTTAAGCCTTTTGAAGGCAGCAGATAATGTTTCTGATTTATTTTGTTTTTCGCATAATGTTTAATAGAATACATCATACAATTAACAAATATTTTTTGAATTGAACTTTTGAAGTACAGTATACCTCTTGTCTTTTAGTTAATAATCTAACTTTTCTCTTTGAAGTTGAAGGAAAAAGTGACAAATTCCACTGAGCTGCAGCATCAGTTAGATAAAACGAGGCAGCAGCATCAAGAGCAGCAGGCCCTACAGCAGAGCACTACATCAAAGCTTCGGGAAGCCCAGGTAAAAGCCCCAAGGAGCTTCCTCCTTCAGGCTACAGGAGAGCCAGGCAGGCAAGAGCAATCTGATGCCTTCATCCAAGTGCAATTTGGTTGGCCAAAATATTTGAAGAAAATGAGTTTTCTGATTGATTTAATCTTTTTTTTATTACATCAAGGCAGAACAGTGGGGAATGCTGGAAGAACCCCTGTAATGCAGGATTTATGCAAGATCTCTTGCATTTGCAAATTACCCTGGGCAATCCTGTCAGTTAGGAGAATGGAACTTTGGCCCAGTAGGTACCCGTCCCAAGACCTGACAGTTTTAGCTGGGACTATAAATACCCCTGCAGAACCAACCTGGGGGTCTGATTTCCTTGACCTCACCCAAACACCTAGCTACCCCCTGACTTCCCCTTGGGGACCCCAGGAGGTGGAAGGGAGGTTTGGGTGGTGGAAAGTGGGCAGGATTTAGATTAGAGTAGCCTAGCAACAGAGACACCCCTAATTAATCAACTATATTTGGCTAGCTGGTGGGTCATACAACATCATGGCAGTGTCAAACTATCTCTAGCTGAGGGCCTGGTTCCCTCAGCCTGGCCTTGCCTGCTAGGTCCATAGCCAACACTTGCAGTCTCCCTAGCAACAGCCTCTCAAGAGCTCTATATCCTCTTACCTCAGTTTTCCTTTCTGTCTTAAAATAAACCCTTAGCCTAAAACTGAGTTTCTGTTGTCAATATAACATCATCCTGGGCTAAGGGGCTGAGGAGAGGGGAGAACAGCAACCACTTGACTCCAAAGGAAGTACTGGGCAAGCATCCATTTTATTCAGGAAGTGTGTGAGCTTCACTTCCTGTTGAATTCAGCTTTCACTCCAGCAGGGAGGGGCTCCTCACTCTCCACCTTAAAGGAGCCTACAGATAGCAGGGAGACTGACTGGGCATCACAGCTCAGGCTACACATCCCTGGCAGTCTCAAATCACCAGCTACAGTAGTTTCAGGCTCCCTGGCCCAGGTGACTCACTTGAACCACCAGCTCCCCTGTTATCAGGCAGGTTACCCCATTATTATGGTTTGGCGAGCACAGCTAGGTTAATCACCTACAAAGATACTGAAAATGGGCTTTGCTAGGATGTTGTTTATAGTCTCTAGTTTCTCTATGCTTCTCTGGTCTTTTATGCAGGGAGTGATTGATTTTTGGTTTCACAAAGTGCCTCAGTTCATTCACCATATGCTAGAACTGTATGATTATTACAAATGGTGTGCCATAACACTGGCAGAATTTATATGTTTTATACCTACTGCTATGGCTCTGGTTTTTGTTATTGTGCAATCCTTAATAGTCCTGAAGAGGGTCCTTTCACATCTTTGGCTACTTTTTGGCTCTACTTCCAATGCAAAACCTGACTCTGTCTCCCTAGAAATGGTAGAAAACATGAAGCTACTATTCCAAGTCCTCAAACAAATCAGGGAAGGGAAAGAATTGGATGAGCATACAATCCTCCAATTGGAGATTGTAGAAACCAAATATTTAGATTGTAGAAACCAAATATTACCAGCTCAAGCAAAAAACCACAAGCTGCTAAGGACACCCAAATTCCGGCTACAGAACCAAGCACTGAGACCACAGTATCTGTACTCCCTATAGTTGACAAAACCATCCTACAACCTAGTGAGTGTATTGTCCATGTCACATCTTATAAGGCCTTTACCCCTAACAATTTAGAAGAGCTCAGGAGGCGTTTCCCCAAGTTCTTCCTCTTGCCTTTCAGAGTATAAAAGAAATGAAGCATGTCTTCACACTTTTTAACCCCAGTTTTGATGACGTAGAGTTTCTTTTGGGGGAGTTTTATTCACCCTCTGAAAAAGAGAAATTTTTGGCAGAGACTCACTCGAACCCCAATCTCACTGCATGGGCCATGGTCTACCATGACCTAGAGTTAACATCACACGCTAATATGAGGTATCTCATCCAATGCAGGACAGATTTACTCGAGGCAATGCGGCTGCATGCCAAAAGACCAAATTTGTGGCAAAAATTTGAGAAACTGAGGCAGGAGGAAGAAGAACACTAGCAGCTTCCTTGACAGGGTAATTGAGGCAGCTGAGACAATATTAGTCCTCAGAGATGTGTATGCCCCCAAAACCATTGATCATATCAGGTTCATGAAGGGTGCTTTACTGCCGGTCCAGAACTACGTTGGGCAGAACTGCCCTCAGTGAGAATCATTGCCACTAGAAGATATCAGGCAGAATAGAATGCATCTTATATACACGATTCAAAACAAAAGGAAGTCAGGACAGTCAGACAGTTAGATTCAGAAAAGGCCTCAGTAATATCTGACCTCAAGAGACAATTAAAGCAGGCTAGGAAAGAGAAAGAAATTGAAGAAATTAAGAACTTCGCCCTCCAGGCCAGCAGGGGGCATAATCAATCCAGGCCACCTGCTAGTGTCTCCAAGCCCAAAACCTATTCTCCAAAATGCTATCTGTGTGGCAAGGCAGGTCACATGGTACGAACATGTAGATATAAGCAACAGATAGACTTTGGCAGGGCTAATAACAACTCCAGCCAGAGAGATAGAAATGGCAAAAGAACTTTCTATAACTCAAAATGGTCCAACAATTCAAGAAAGGTTGAGGGCACCAAGCATGACAGTCAGTGCTGTAATCATGCATGCAAGAGGTACAGCCAGTCTCCATCTCTTGATCAAATGGAGAAATATTTGGCTCAGGGTGCAATTCCGAAGTCCTTATGAACCGAAGCTTCAAGATCAGAACTGACTAATGGCAATGACATGGATGTGTGTATAACTAATCTGTGGGTAGTAGATGATTCTCAAAGACTGGGCACAGGAGAGCATATGTCTCTATCAAGCTGCACAGAATACAATGATATTTCTGTGGCAGAAGACCAAGAATGGGAGGACATAATGCAAATGCGCAAAGAGATTTATGGGACAATTGAAGATGACTATAAAAGGGGTCTGCTTTCTCAGTCTGCCACAAAAGGCTTGGATGAGAAGCATAGGGACCATCCAAGAATCTGTAACCGCTTGCCTCCAGAAGCTTTACAATCTTGGTTGGAGTCATCAGAATCTCAAGCTCCTCTCTTTATTCCAAGTTTAAAACAGGTTAGCTTGGATAAAGAACAGAGTGACAGGGATTTACAATGTATTCAGGAAGGAGGATCATTAGTAACTCTGGAGGAGTCAAATCCCAATGTCCAAACCCATTCTCTTGCTTTAGGCATGAAGCAACAAAATGAGATTAGGGAGCAATCCAAATGGAATGTTGACAGAGGCTTGACTTTGCCAGAGCAGCCCACTGAGTTGCTGGCTGCTGGCAGCTGCTCAGAGAATTCAACATCTAGCTTTCTCAACCCCTTAGCTGATGAATTCAAGCCAGAGGCTTGGGGAAGGGAGAATGGTCAGCTGTCATCTCCAGTGGCTAGTGTGCTCAATAATAACATCATTGAAGTCTGTTCAGTGGTTGGAGACACAAATCAACTGATTTCAGCCACACAGGGGGGCTAGATAGTGAACTCCAGACAGCTTCTGAGTTGGGAGATGTACCAGAAGTGTTGAAGGGAATACAAACTGTCTATCATACATTCCCTGACACAACTGATGGGAAAACTCCTGATCTGGGGATTTGTAGTTCACAAGATAACAGAGTGAATGGAGAAACAAGTCAAACCTCCATTTCTTCAGCCCTTAGTCAGAGGCAACCTGAAGGTTTCGTGGGCTCTGCAGAGCTCAGCCTAGTAACCACAGTTACTCACTCTCCAGCTCTGAGTGAGAGAGAGTGCCTGCTCTCTAAGCCAACATTCTGTATTGATTCTCCCAGTCAAAACTTGCTTGTTTGTGCTGCAGGAAGTTCTGATTTAGCTCACAGTGACCATACAAGACTTGAAGAAGTGCTTGCACAAGACCATACGCGCAGGACTGGATCCAAACCAAGTGCACAGATACAACTGAGGATTCTTTATTGCCCTTAGTCCCAGTCAAGTACAGTAGCAACAGGGAACCCCTTGTTAGCTTGGAAATTGGGGGGCTTGTTATGATGCCCTCCTGGACACTGAGGCGACTGCTTCCGTTCTATGTGAGGCTCCAGAAGGATGCAAATATCAGGGTAGCTTGAGAGTCAGAGGTGCTTCAGGGATAGCTCAACAAGTCCCAAAGCTAAAAGTCAAAATGGTGAAATTGGGCCCTCTAACTCTTGAACACACCTTTTTATTGATGCCATCGTGTCCTTCGAACCTTGTGGGGCAAGATCTCTTGTATAAATTAGCTGCTACCATCCAATGCCAACCGGATGGGCAGATCTATCTCCACCTACCTAAGAGATCTCTGAAACGCCATCCCATTTTGTTTTTAGACCCATATAGTGAGGAACCAACTTACCAACAAAGTGACAGCAATTATCAGGTTCCTGATGATATACCTGATTATGTATGGGCTAAAAATTCTAATGAGGTGGGCAGAATTTTGTCTGCTGAGCCAGTGAGAATAGAAGTGAAAAAATGTTTACCACCATGAATTCCTCAGTTTAAACTAAGCAAAGAGGTGATAAAGGGAGTGGAACCCATCATAGAGAGTTTATTACAGCAGGGTATTTTAAGATATGGCTTCTCAGTACAATATCCCTATCATGCCTGTGAAGAAAGCCAAACTATCTCCTGGGCATTTGGTACAAGACCTTAGAGCTGTTAATAACCAATGTGCAGAAAACCTATGCCGTGGTTCCTAGTCCATCTCAGATCATAACAGCCATACCACACAAAACTGCTTGGTTTACCGTAAGAAACCTCTGCTCTGCCTACTTCTCAGTTCCCCTGCACAGAGACAGCCAGCAGCTGTTTGCCTTTACTTGGGAAGGCAAATCCGTCCTATGGACCCGTTTGCCCCAAGGTTTTTCGGATTTGGCCTCAGTCTTCTACCAAGTCTTTCAGAGAGACCTTGAGTCAATCATTTTCCAAGACAGCAAGATGGTGCATTATGTTGATTACATCCTGCTAATGTCACCATCTGCTGAAATCTGTCATAGAGACAGCGTGCACTTGATTAAAGAGCTGGGCAAGAGGGGCCATAAAATTTACAAGCCCAAGCTTCAGTTCGTGAGATCAAAAGTAGAGTATTTGGGATTCATCTTGGAAAAGGGCTCCAGGAGGATTTCTCAGAAGAGAACACAAGACATACAGAGGTTGAGCTTGCCTAGAACTAAGAAGAGGCAGCTCAGGGCAATCATAGGAGTAACGAGTTTCTGTAGAAACTGGATTCCAACTTACTCTGATAGAACTAACCAGGAAGGAAGTTCCAGAACTGTTGAAGCTAACTAAAGAGCATATCCATGCCATTGAAAAGCTCAAAGCGCTAATTCTATCAGCGCCTGCCCATGGAAAACCTTTCCTCCTTTATGTTCATGAGGATAAAGGGATAGCCTCTAGTGTTCTCACACAATCATTTGGGAATACCCCTAGACCAGTTGCCTATTATAGCTCAAAGCTAGATTCAGTAATCTGTGGAATGCCAAGTTGTTTGAGAGCTCTTGCTGCTGTAACCATCATAATTAGGAAAGCATTTTCCTTGCCTGGGAGACTTAGATTTGAATTTCTGCCCTGGGAGGCACTTGCTTTGGGATCTTCAGCAATTCCTTTAACCTCTATAAGCCTTAATTTTCTCAACTGAAAAATAGGAATTCTAATAGTATGTATGGTAGTTTATATGATAAAATAGTGGTTTATGGAAGCATACATAATATATTTACATAGTGTATGTTACATTATAATTATAAGCTAGATCTTAGAATGGGGGTGGAGGGGGAGTAATGACCAATGGATGGAAAGAGATTGGAGTTAGAATGTAAAGGACTTTAGAAGCTAAACAAGTTTATATTTGATCTTAGTGACAAAAGGAAGCCTCTAGAGATAACTGAGTTAGGGAATCACATGAGGAGAACAACATAAAGTAAAAAACAACTGGAAAAGGGGGGTTGGGAAAGTAAGTTAAAAAGGGTTTAAACACCGAGTAGAAGATTTTCTGTTTGATGCTGGAAATGTTAAAGAGCCACTGGAGTTCATTGAGAAGGATGGGCATGCCCACATCTCAGAAATCACTGGCAGCTGGGTGGAGGATAGTTTGGATTGGAGTGGGGAGAGTCTTGTGGCAGGTAGACACACTAGCAGAGTACTGCAGTAGTCTAGAATGAGGCTAATAAGGACCTACACCAGGGGTTAGCAATATCAGGAGAGAAAGGGTTGTATGTGAGAGTTGTTACAGAGGTCAAGTCAGCTGGCCTTTGTACCTGTTTGGAATGGAGCAGAGTAATAGAGCCAATGCCTTTCTGATTTAAGAACCCTAGTATAGTGCATCCCCCATCTTAGACACTGAATACCTATGGATGAAGTACCTTTAAATATTTCTGGATCATCATTCATAATACCAATATTATTAATAGGAATATAGAACCATGGAAGAGTAAGGGACTTTAGGGGTTACCTTGCCATTTTGTAATAATAATCAGGAATCCAGTCTATATTGTTCCTAACAAGTTGCTGTCTAGCCTCTGCCTGAAAACCTCTGGTGTTGGGCAGTTGGCATTTTGTTCTGTTCTGGTCTGGAATAGCACACGTTGTGTGCTTTCACTGCAACTTCCACTCATTTGGTGTAAAAGATGAAAGAGAAGTTGGATGTATACAGATTTCAGGATATGCCTGGGAATGTGGGTTTAAAAAAATTACTTTTTTTATATAACTAAGCTACTTTCTTAGATGTTTCCATCTCCCTAAAAAGTAAATGGGAGAAAAAAATCTTATCCAAATTATGATTACTCACAAATTTATTCTTTATGTAAATAAAGCATGCTTATAATATATATAATATATAGGCTCTATTACTCTGCTCCATTCCAAACAGGTACAAAGGCCAGCTGACTTGACCTCTGTAACAACTCTCACATACAACCCTTTCTCTCCTGATATTGCTAACCCCTGGTGCTAACCCCTTATTAGCCTCATTCTAGACTACTATATAATATATAATATAATAATATATGCCATTAGTTTGTTTTTACTATTTTACGATGTCATGAACACAGGCATGAGTTATGAAATTTGATATCTAGCATTTTATGTATTAAGGTCTCAATCCTTAAGGAAGCCATTTTCCATTGTTCCAGAATGATTTGGAACAAGTACTACGTCAAATCGGAGATAAGGACCAAAAGATCCAAAATCTTGAAGCCTTGCTACAGAAGAGTAAAGAGAACATTACATTACTTGAAAAAGAGAGAGAAGATCTTTATGCAAAAATTCAAGCTGGTGAGGGAGAGACTGCTGTTCTTAACCAGTTACAAGAGAAAAATCATACATTACAAGAGCAGGTAAAATCTTTAGATGCACTTTTTCCCTGTTTCTAACACATCAATACTTAAAAAAAATCTTCTCTATTGACTTTCTACATTCTATTTTCCTTATTTTTAATGTCTAGATATTATTTATATAATACATATTTCTTAATATTTTGTCAGGATATTATGGAATGTTAGATTTTAAATTTGTTGATACATGGGCTATGTGCACTGAATATATTTTAAAAAGGAAAATGTGATTTGGTAGTAAAGGGATTAGGCAAAGTTGCATTGAAGACCTAGTCCTTTTTAAGGTGAATAGAATTTCAGCTACTAGAGAGGTAGTAGAAATAAATACCCATGGGTAGGTAAGCAGGCAGACATGTGTGCAGGGAATAGCAGATTGTTCAGCTGAACAACTGAAACAGGTCTCTAAAGGGGAAATAGCATTCAATTCAGTAAACATTTATTTATTTTAAAAAATTCTTATCTTCCATCTTAGAATTGATACCAAGTATCTCTTCCAAAGCAGAAGAGCAATAAGAGTTAGGCATTTGAGGTTAAGTGACTTGCCCAGGGTCACACAACTAGGAAGTGTTTGAGGCCAGATTTGAACCCAGGGCCTCCTGTCTCTGGGCCTGACTCTCTATTCACTGAGACACTTAGCTGCCCTAGTAAACATTTATTAAACACCTGCTACATGCCAGGCACTGTACTGAGGACTAGAAATACGAAGAAATAAAGAGAAACAGCCCTTAGCCTCAAGAAACTTATATTCTCCTAGGAAAAAAAAACATGTTCAAAAACAAATTCAAAATATATAAAAAGCAATTGCTGAGTGATCAAAAACATTAACAACTGGAGAATGGGGTAGGAGGTAACATTTGAGTTAACCTTGAAATGGGCCAAGGATTCTAGCGATGCTATGTTGAGGACAGAGAGAGAATAGAAGTGAGTGATAGAATGCCCTATATCAGGATTAGCAAGTAGGGCAATTTGGCTGCAAAGAAAACATTGAAATCAGCATGGAAAGATAGAAGTACTGCATAGAATGAAGAGATGGAACAGTTGGTTGGAAAGAACTAGCAATTATCGTGTCACTGCCAGGAGGATGACGTAGGACAAAATGCCCTTCTAGTCTTCTAGTCTTGACTCTCCCTGATTAGGTGGGTCGTGTGGCCATGGTGCTCATTTGGGGGCCTTATATTCCCCACCAGTAAAATAGTAAGAATGCTGGTCCTGCCTACCTCCCAAGGATATTGTGAAATCATATGAAATATTAGAGATTAAGTACAATTAGAATGAAATTATGGAGGGCTTTGAGTGCTAGATCTTAATCCTTAGAGTTCAGCTTTTATTGGTAGACACTGGAGAAGTGAAACTTTTAAGTAGAGCAGAGACATTTTTACTAATATAAATGCCTCATTTGGCAGCAGGAACTGGTAAGAGTCAGAGGTGGGAGGCTATTACAAAAGTTCATTCCACTGCTAGACAAAAGTAGTGTCTAAGCTCTGGAGTGTAGTCAGCAGGCCCTGCAAAGGAAGAGATAAGAAAAGATAAGAGATGTGAGAGACATTCAATAAGTAGAATCGAGAAGACCAAGGATTGCATGTGTGAATATGGAGGTTGGGGTGGGGGTGAGTCCAACATGCCTAAAATTTGAACTAAGGAAACTAACGGAATGGTCTACTTTCATAGATATAATCAAGTGTCAGGTACACCAGTGGGTGGGGAGCCTGGACTTAATCCATATGACTGCCAGGACATATCTGGAGAGAGCAGGGTCTGGGCCCCTAGCAAGCATGCCGGGGCTGGAGATCTTTTAAAAGAATTCATAAGCCATACTTCATTAAGTGGAAGGAGGATCTACTTGTCTAACCAGATTGGATAAGTAGATCCTACAGTAGATTGTGATTATTTTCTGTTAAGCTATAAAATGTTAATAACTTTCTGTAAAAGAGCTCCTAATTATTTTCTGAAGATTCACAATTGACATTAGTTTCCAGTTTCAAATGAAGACTTTCAGATTGGTCGTCAGCTGGAATAATATGTTTTGAGTTTGACTCAAGACTAAAATAATTCGAAAAATCTCTGTATAATTTTTTCCCAGTGAAACTGCTGAACATAATTTTATGAAAAGCAATATCTCCCCAAGATGTGAGCATTCTGTCATAATGGTGTTAGGCACATAGGTATTTAACTCTGAATAGCATAAATATTGACATTTTGTTAATTCATAACTAATACAGAAATATTTTTTTGCATGACTTCATAGATAAGGAGTTTTGTGGCTTGCCTTCTCAATGGATGGAGAAGAGACAGGAGTGAAGGAGAGAATTTGAAATGTAAAATAAAACAATGAATGTTAAAAAAACTCAATTTTGTTAAAATTTAGTACAGCTTATCACAGTTAAGGTAGATTGCCTTACTGCTTTTCCAGGACTTAAATTCAGAATTTTTCCTTTTTTGGTTCTTGCCATTCTTTCAGTAAACATTCTAGGTTTTTTGATATTATAATAGGTAACTCAACTCACCGAAAAGCTGAAAAATCAATCGGAAAGTCACAAACAGGCCCAAGAGAATTTGCATGAGCAGGTGCAGGAGCAGAAAGCACACCTACGAGCCGCTCAGGACCGTGTTCTTGCCCTAGAAGCTAACATTAGTGAAGTGAACAGTCAGTTAAATGAAAGTAAGGAAAAGGTCTCCCAACTGGACTTGCAGGTAATGCTTTTAGCATAATACTTAGCACTTAGTAGGTGCTTAATGCATTTTATTGATTTATTGAGAAACTACTACAGGAAGCTGATTTTCATTGTATTTATATATTTGGTCTGTTGAATTTTAAATCATGCTTATTCTTGTTTTTTGAAAGCTTAGATATTTTTATATCTAATATCATTGTTATTAGATATGTAATAAATCATAAATGTGCTTATTTAAGAGAAACAAGTTCTCACATTAGTTTTGTCCAAAAATCTGTCTCATTCTTTTTTTTTCCTCTCTCCCACCCCTCTACCCTCTCCAAGAAGGCAGGATATTATATGATATGATATGATATGTTGAACCATTCTCTTCTTCTTCTTCTTCTTTTTTTTTTTTTTTAATAAAACCCTTACATTCTGTCTTAGTATCAATACTGTGTTTTGGTTCCAAGGTAGAAGATCGATATGAGCTGGGCAGTAGGGGTTAAGTGACTTGCCCAGGATCACACAAATAGGAAGTTACTGATGGCAGATTTGAACCATGGACCTTCTGGCTCTAGTTCTTACTCTCAGTCCATTGAGCCACCTGGCTGCCCCAGGTTGAACCATTCTTCTCTTTATTTTCTTCATTAATTTTTCTCTAGCATAAACAATATGTTTCTTATTTTACAACATGACAAACAGGGAAATATATTATCTGATGGTATATGTATAGCTTATTCTTTATTATTTCTTTATTTTCACTGTGATTTTAACTGATTGAGGACTAGAACCAAGTTAAATGTCTTTGGGAACTAATGACCTAGGTTTTTAATTAATACTTTCTACCTTCCTCCTTCTCCCCCTAACATGTCCTCTCCTTTTTTTGTACCCTGCTGAATGAGTTCATTTAGGTGTGAATTGTCAAATGACCAGAACAAAGCTAGAATCTAGAAAATGCTGATATTTTTTGCTCTAATCCTTGTTTCTACCTTTTGGACTCCTTAAGCCAATCTAGTTTTGTTAGATTTGTTTTTTGCCCCCAATATATTTTCTTTTCAAGATTACAGCTATCAAATTATAAATTATGTCATAGGGCATATGATTTAATTTACAAAATGTGCTTTGCTCAGGAACATTTCTCATTATTGGCTAATTGAAATTTGAACTTGATAATCTCTTTAGTGCCTTTTTGCTCTAATATCTTATGGTTCTATAACTAGCAAGTATGGCAGCAAAAACAGGTAAATTTTAATGTGTATATGAAAATGTTTTTTTAGGGTGTTAGATTCTTGTTTTTGCTTTTTTTTTTTTAAAACCCATATTTTCTGTATTAGAATCAGTTCTAGGTATTGGTTCCACAGCAGAAGAAGAGTAAAAGGGTAGGCAATTGGGGGAAATAACTTACCCAGAGTCACATAGCTAAGAAGTGCCTGAGGCCAGATTTGAACCCACATCTTCTTAACACTAGGCTTGGCTTTCTGTCATTCAGTCACCTAGCTACCCTTGGGGCATTAGATTCTTAAATCATTAGAGACAGTCTACTATTTATTGATATAGGTTTTGAAATGTATAAATTTTAAAGATTTTTAGCTCAGATTATGTATCTCCGAAGTAAGCACATTTTCCTTAATGTAACAATCATGGGTTCTGTTAGCAGATAATCAGGTTTTCTATGAAATGCTTTAGATTTTTTTTCAAAATTGTATTTAAAGTCCCTCAACTATTCTTAGATTTTAATTTCTTAGCTTATTTTTCCCTTCTAACTTTTGTTTATTGCTGGGGAAAGTGTTAAAAGGAAAATTTGTTAAATTAAGTCATATTAGAGTTATTGAACTCCATCTACCACAAAGAAGTTCAAATTCTTTCTTTTGAAAATTAGGCCCTGGGGATCTCTTCAATCTTAGAGATGGATTATCATAGAAACATTTTCAAGATGAACAAACATAACTGCAGTAATAGGAATGCTAGCGAAGAGAGTCATAGTAAAGACCAGTGTGTTGGATGGAGCTTCTGTGGCAATTTGACAGAAAGACTTCAATGACAAGCAACCAGGATAAGAGAGCATAATTAGATTACTATCTGCACTGGTGGAGTGCAGACCCCACTTCTTCTTTGACTAAGTATAGAAGAATAAGCGTCCTCTGAATGTGCTGAATGCTCTGTCTCCTTGACTCTGTCTGGGGAGCACATGCTTTTAAATTGTCAGAATCGAATGGGCAAGAGAGAGTGTGCTCCTATGTCAGATGTGGGAAATCTGAAGATAACATAATATGCCACTACACCTTAACTTGACAATAATTTTGGTTTCAAGACTTTGAACCAAAGGCGTGAACATTTTGAATGTGCTGATAAGAGATTTAAAAATATCAGTTACTATGAAAAAGCTGGTTTTGAAATATGTGGTGGTGTTTATTATCTAGATGAATTTTATTGGGAGGTTCTGACTTCAGTGATTCTTTTTTTTAAAACATTTATTAATATTCATTTTTAACATGGTTACATGATTCATGCTCCTACTTTACCCTTCACCCCCTGTCAGTCTCTGTGTACAATGTTCTTCTGGCTCTGCTCCTTTCACTCTGCATCAGTTCCTGGAGGTCTCTCCAGTTCGCCTGGAACTCCTCCAGTTTATTATTCCTTTGAGCACAATAGTGTTCCATCACCCGCATATACCACAGTTTGTTCAGCCATTCCCCAATTGAAGGACATACCCTCCTTTTCCAATTTGTTGCCACCACAAAAAGCACAGCTTTAAATATTTTCGTACAAGTCTGTTTATCTATGATCTCTTTGGGGTACAAACCCAGCAATGGTATGGCTGGATCAAAGGGCAGCCAGTCTTTTATAGCCCTTTGAGCATAGTTCCAAATTGCCAGCCAGAATGGCTGGATCAGTTCACAACTCCACCAGCAATGCATTAATGTCCCAATTTGGCCACATCCCCTCCAACATTCATTACTCTCCCCTTCTTTCATTTTAGCCAATCTGCTAGGTGTGAGGTGATACCTCAGAGTTGTTTTGATTTGCATTTCTCCAATTATTAGAGATTTGGAACACTTTCTCATGTGCTTATTGATACTTTTGATTTCTTTACCTGAAAATTGCATATTCATGTCTCTTGCCCATTTATCGATTGGGGAATGGCTTGATTTTTTATGCAATTGATTTAACTCCTTGTATATTTGAGTAATTAGACCCCTGTCAGAGTTTTTTGTTATAAAGATTTTTTCCCAATTTGTTGTTTCTCTTCTTATTTTAACGACGTTGTTTTTGTTTGTACAAAAGCTTTTTAGTTTAATATTATCAAAATCATTTAATTTACATTTTGTAATTTTCTCTAACTCTTGCTTGGTTTTAAAATCTTTCCTTTCCCAGAGATCTGACAAGTATACTATTCTGTGTTCACTTAACTTATTTATAGTTTCCCTCTTTATATTCAAGTCATTCACCCATTCTGAATTTATCTTGGTGTAGGGTGTGAGATGTTGATCTAGACCTAATCTCTCCCATATTGTTTTCCAAATTTCCCAGCAGTTTTTGTCAAATAGTGGATTCATGTCCCAAAAGTTGGGCTCTTTGGGTTTATCATACACTGTCTTGCTGATGTCATTTATCCCCAGTCTATTCCATTGATCCTCCTCTCTATCTCTTAGCCAGTACCATATTGTTTTGATGACTGCTGCTTTATAGTATAGTTTAATATCTTGGTACTGCTAGGCCCCCTTCCTTCACATTTTTTTCATTATTTCCCTTGATATTCTTGACCTTTTGTTATTCCAAATGAAATTTGTTATAGTTTTTCCCAATTCAGTAAAGAAGTTTTTTGGTAGCTTGATAGGTATGGCGCTAAATAGGTAAATTAATTTGGGTAGAATGGTCATTTTTATTATGTTAGCTCGTCCTACCCATGAGCAATCAATGGCTTTCCAATTGCTGAGATCCAGTTTTATTTGTTTGGAAAGTGTTTTGTAGTTGTTTTCATATAATTTCTGTGTTTGTTTTGGTAGATAGATTCCTAAGTATTTTATGTTGTCTAGGGTGATTTTAAATGGTGTTTCTCTTTCTACCTCTTGCTGCTCTAATTTCTTAGGTGATTCTTAATCTAATAATTTTTAATATCTCAGTAATTCTTCAGAAAAGGTGTTCTGATGCACATTGTGAGATAAAAACATTATTTGTTCTTAATAAACATTAGAGGATTTTTTCTTTTTATTTCAGATTAAAGCAAAAACGGAATTATTGCTGTCTGCAGAAGCAGCAAAAACTGCTCAACGAGCAGATCTTCAGAATCACTTGGACACAGCTCAGAATGCATTGCAGGACAAGCAACAGGTAGAGGCAATCAAAATAACCTTATACCTGACACTGATATACATTGAAAAGATGACTTGGCAGAAATATAGGTCACAGACTTGTAAAAAAATGGCATCTAGTGAGGATCCAGAGCATTAATCACATGTAAAATGACAGTAGCAACAACACACTTAGGCCACGGAAGTTCTCGAGCACAACCTCTTGGTGTGGAAGAGGCCATGCCAGCAGAATGTGAGCTTCAAGGAGGACCCATCCAGCTGGAAAGGTCTCTAGTCTGGGCCCCATGAAAGAATGGATGTTGTCTGAAGACCAACCTTAGCTTTCATAAATTTGAAGAGGGTCATTACCAGATGATGAGTTTTCCTTCACCGTGGCAACTCATGATGTCCATCCATCGAGGCAACAATTCTCACAGTTTTTGTTATTGGGACCCCTTTACACTTTATACTCATAAAAATTATTGAGCCCCCTCCCCCAAGCTTTTGTTTATGTAGGTTTTTAGATAGATATTATAAGAAGGAAAGAGGCAGATAGGAGGTTTGCAAAGATCTGGTGCATGCCTTTGCAAAGCCTGGGACGTGCCCAGAACCTTATGAACCCTATTCTGGAATGGGAGGACTGCTTAAAAGGTGACACACGAAGATCATTGGGGTCCGTTGATTACTGGACACAGAAGAGAGCAGAGGGTACTTCCTGTGGTCATCTTGTATCTGGCTGAAGGAGAGAGCTGAGTTTTCCTGATCCCATTTTGGAGGTTCCTGTATCAAGAAACTTCGGTGTTCCTGTGAACTGTGGCATCTTTTCCCATCCTGACATTGTGTGTGTGTGAGCTGCGAAGACCCAGTGACTCCCCCCTAAAGACGAGCCTGACCACCTTGGCTCCGGCCTCTGGCCTCTGACCATCTTTAGCTGACAAACTGCCATTTCTATTTATTAGGGACCAGCTAGTCAGGATTTAGGTAACTAGATTTCCTTTAGGTAGAGAGAATAGATAGTGAAGCCCCAACTCTGTTGGGGGCCGAAGAGACCTTTATGGGCCAGTCTGATTGGGAGGAGAAAAGAGATGCTGAGGTCTAGGGACTCTCGCCCTGCTCCCCCACCCATCCTGTGTTTAAGAAATAAACAAAGTTCCTGTTTGTACTTTATACCATTGAGGAAGCAGCCACACTGTGCTCCCACTGAAGGTGATGCCTAACGTCCGGGCCCAGAGGCTGTTGTAAACTACAGTTGGGTTCAGCACTGGTCCAAACCTCCAAGACAAACCTATTTACTTCTACCAGTTCCCATACTCTGTTTCAGTGGGTGAGCCAAAAACAGAAAGAATCTGGTGAAAACAAACCTTTTCTGGGTTTGGTGGCAAGTTGGGCCTACAAAAGCCTGAAAGACAGTAGGCGGTGGCCATTTTGAAAACTTTTTTTTTCTTCCAACAAGTAAAATCTGCCTAGCAACAGACCCGTCAATCAACCAGTTGGATACCTGTAAGGTTTGGAAAATTTAAAGGGCCAATACCAAAACAATTTTTTTATCACTCTAACTTAAGAAATACAATACAATACAAAACAAACAACAACAACAACAACAGCCATGAAAGTACTGCCACTCTTATACCAGTGCCTGGTCCAATTTTATAACATGTTTCTGGTAGAAATACCAGAAAACTTTTATTTTCTACTGAATCTGTATGGCAGTATGAAGTTAATAACTCTTAACATTTGCAAGAATGATGTCATATGTATCAGTAATATTGTTTTGGGGATGCTCAGTTTACCAGACTTATTGCACAATTGGTAATGCCCTACTAAAGTTAATGGTGAATGGAGGTCTAGCCCAGAAGGAAAATGAACTCAAGGCTCTTGTCATGACAAGACAAAAGAGCAGACACAACAACATTTAAAACAACAAAATGGGGAAACCGAGGCAAAGCAAAATAAATTAGGAAAGCAAAATAATAATGAGACCCAGACAATAGCACCAGTTGAACAAGAGAATAAGGAACCAGGCAATGATGCTGTATCCCTATTTCCATTAAGAGATGTAATTTATTTACAGCCAGACACAGGAATTGTCCA
The DNA here is from genome assembly GCF_016433145.1 of Gracilinanus agilis. Classification (NCBI taxonomy): domain Eukaryota; kingdom Metazoa; phylum Chordata; class Mammalia; order Didelphimorphia; family Didelphidae; genus Gracilinanus; species Gracilinanus agilis. The sequence goes on from NC_058134.1 coordinate 238,837,911, forward strand.
TGTTAGAGCTCACAAGCCATTCACAGCAGGAGATCTTGAGTCGATAAAAAAATGAATGCCAACGTATTTTAATGAATCCCATAGGATCATAAAAGCATTCAAAAGGGCAGCGAAATTGTTTGATCTAGACTTTTAAGGATGTGGACATTTTGATGAACGAATTGTTCACTAAGAGGGGGGAAAGCCCAGTTTATCGACAAAACCATTAGAAATCCTGACTTAGTATCGTGGCCCTCGAATACAGAACAAATTGAACTAAATTCTGTTGATAATTTTAGATATTTGGGACAGGTTATGCAATTGTTGATCAAAGCTATGAAGATCCATGCAAAGAGACCAGATACATGGTAAAAGTTTGAAAAGATAAGGCAAGAAGTAGGGGGAAATCCAGCAGCATTCTTTGATAGGCTTGTCGAAGCTGCAGAGCATCTTCTGGGAGTGGAATCAATGACAGAGCAAAACCTTAGCCACTTTTGTTTATGCAGGTTTTTAGATAGATATGGATATAGATATTTGTCATTTAAGAAATTAAAATGTTAGTATTGTTGTGAAAATAATTTTGACCTTATGGTTTTCCCAGGGGTTCCCCAAATCACACTTTGAAAAATACTGCATTAAGGCATAGAACTGCTGTTATCCATACTATAGAAAGCCCATATTCTTAAAGTATTAAAGTATACTTTTATTTTCCTTAACCTAATCATTGTGATTCCTAAAGTAATTTTTCCCTGAAAAGTACTTTTTAAATCAAAAAATTGTTGCAAATGCTCTTTTTGTGTAACCCAGTCTCATTGTCCAGTCTTTAGACCACAAGCCGGTTACTTAAGGCTATACATTTTTGTCACACTTATTTTGTCAAATTATATATTTATGTCACAACATACATTTTTAAAGCCACAGCAACATGGGAACATGAAAGTACAAGGATTGGGGCTGTAATCTGAGTTGGTGTTCCCTCACTGATTAAAGCATGGAACCTGGAAGTGCTGATTATTTAATTACACTGATCAGTTTTACATAATCTAAACCTTGGTCCAAACTCTTAAATTGTCTCTTTTATAGGAGTTCAATAAAATCAGTAATCAGTTGGATGAAGTAACTGCCCAGCTACATGACAAGCAAGAACACTGTACCCAGCTGGAAGCCTCCATTAAGGAATTAAAAGAGAAAAAGCTCTCTTATGAACAGAGAGCTGAAGAATTAGAGGGGCAAGTAAAGGTTTGTAATAAAGTGAATCCATTATTATAAAGCATACTTAAAAATATTTTTGTTATAAACATTCCTCTTAATCACTACACATTCTAATCCATAGTTGAATAAAATGGAAATCATTATTATGAGTAATTACCCTGAGATACTAAAAATTCATGAATCATCAAAGAAAAACAGGAATTTTCTGGTTAACTTGTAATTCAGAGTATTTTCTCAGAGTGTTTCATTTTATCAGGGTCTTAATGGCTGTTGATGTCTTATAGAGATAGCTTATAAAGAGGTCTCAAGTGAAGAGTTCCATAAATTTGTCAGTCTGTTCAATATTTTTAGTTCAAAATTTAGATGTAGTCATGGATGGCAGGTTTCGATTTTCAAATGATAACTAGGAGAGATAGCTGCCATGTTAGAAGATAGACTATAAGGAACCAAAAGATCTTGGTAGATTAAAATAAAGCAGCATAAGTAAATATAAAGCCCTATATTTGAGCTCAAAACTAAGCTGCTCAATTATGCAAAAAAGCTCATGTGTAGCAAGATAACAGTTGATTTGAGAAAGATTTGAGTTGATTTTAAACTTAATATGAATTGATAGTGTATGATTTAGTATCAAAAAAGAAAATGGAATTCTGAGTTGCCTTGAGCAGGGAACCACAATGTCCAAGTTGAACAGTGTTCTAAGGATTCTCTGCTCTAGAACAATCACATCCTCAGAGAAGTGAATGAAAATCAATTGATTCAGTTGTGTAAAGTAGGTCCTATATTCAGTTTGAGCAAACTAGGACTGATTTATAAGAAAGCAACTAGGATGGCAACGGGACTAGAAGACAAAACTGAGAATGTTGAAGCTAGAAAAAAGAAGTCTTAGGGCTGCCATTTGGAAGAGTGATTAGACTTATTCTGTTTGGTTTCAGAGGGCAGAATTAGGTGGAAGTTGCAAAAAAATTTTTTATTTTTGATCCTATCAATAAGAGTTGTCCCAAAGTAGATAAAATGGTCTCTGTCCAAAAGTACTAAATTTCTTATCGCTGGTGGTCTTCTGGTACAGACTGTTTAACCTCTTTAGAGACCTTATAGCTAAGAAGTTTCTACTTGAGTTGGACTGGGAAAAATAATTTTCTTCTTAACCTTGAGTTTGTGTGGTTTTGTAATCTCATCAGTGTACTTCTAAAGTCAAATGAGATATAGTTAATAATTCTAGGAAATATTGCTACAGTTTTTTATAGTTGGTGTTTTTAAAATTAAATTTGGTTGTATAAACTAGTTTTAAGAAAATTCTTTTTCTTTCCTGAATGTTTTAAACAATCATATTTAGGGTAATGCAAAAGCTTTAGTGCTTTTAGTTTTAAGCTATTAAAAAACATGATTTTTTATGCTTAAAACTGCACTAAGATTTTTGGGACACTATATAGTTGTGGTTATATGTGCAGATATCAAAATTATCTGTATATTTAGCAAATATAGAACTGTGTATTAGAATGTGTCTACTGTAATCATAGACCATAATTTGACCAGCCATTCCCCAATTGATGGACATCTCCTTAATTTCCAGTTCTTTGCTACCACAAAAAGAACTGTTGGGGGGGCAGCTGGGTAGCTCAATGGACTGAGAGCCAGGCCTAGAGACGGGATGTCCTGGGTTCAAATCTGGCCTCAGACACTTCCCAGCTGTGTGACCCTGGGCAAGTCACTTGACCCCCATTGCCCACCCTTACCACTCTTCTGCCTTGGAGCCAATACACAGAAGTTAAGGGTTTAAAAATGTTAAAAAAAAAAAAAAGAACTGTTATAAATATTTTTGTACAAACAGATCCTTTTCTCTTTTTAAAAAATCTCTTTGGGATACAGACCCGTAGTGGTATTGCTGGATTAAAGGGTATGTACAATTTTAAAGCCCTTTGGGCATAGCTTTAGATCACTCTCCAGAATAGTTAGATTAGGTCACAACTCCACCAGTAGTATTTTCCTTTTCTTGTGATATTAGCCAATCTGTTAGGTGTGAGGTGGTACCTCAGAGTTTCTTAAATGTGCATTTCTCTAACCAAGAGTAATTTAGAGCATTTTTCATGTGATTATATATGTAGCCTTGATTTCTTCATCTAAAACTATCTATTTGTGTCCTTTGACCATTTATCCATTGGGGAATGATTTATATTCTTATAAATATGACTCATTTCTCTATGTATTTGAAAAATAAGACCTCTATCAGAGATATTGTAAAACTTTTTTCACAGCTTTTTCCTTTTCTTCTAACTTCAAAAAAAATGCATAGTTATTCAAACAATACCTTAAGTAGTCCTGTATTCCTTGTCTTGTAAGTAGAAAGAGTGATTTTTAATAAGAACAGTATCTAAAAAAAATTTATCATCATGCAAAACCCACACACACATATTTATTGTTATAAGACCACACTCATTTGTAACCGAAACTCCAAAACAAAACCATAAATATACTGATGTGAAAGATGACTCCAATAGTTCTTTCTCTGGAAGAAAGTGATCTTAATAGTTCCAACAAATAAATGACTACAATAACTAGAATAGGTTGCATAATTATGTGTAAATAATTAAACTGAGAATGTAATTTTTTATTCTGAAGGATATTTAATTTTAAATATAAAATTTAATTTTTTCTTTGTTTTGAATTTTTAATTTCTATTTAAAAGGTGACATGATTAATTGGAGTCAGAAAGAAGTAAGTTTAAGTTCTACCTCTGACTTTTACTGGTTGTGAACAGATCATTCAATCCTTTAGTGCTCCAAATAGCTCTACAAGAATGAATTGCTGATCTACATCAGTGGAGGGGATATTTTTACACAAGTTCTCCACACTGATGATATCATAGGCCTGCTCACTTCCACAAAAACAAAAGTGATATGTAAATGTTTTTGTGGACTCTATGTAACAGGAAATTCTTTAAGGTTTCAGACTTCAGTTTTTAATCTAAAATGGCCACTAAAGTTGGATTTTTTTGTTTTGTAGAAACTGGACAATGATATTCTTGAAATTAAAGCAAGTAAAGAACAAATTACACATGATCTCCAAGAGCAAAGGCAGGAGAATGCAGAATTAAATCTCCGAGTTGCAGAGCTGAGTCAACAGCTGGAAGCTGAGAGAGAAGTGTAAGCTAACATATTTTCAAAGTGGATATTATTTATTTTGATATTTCTCTGATGGTTTCTTATTGTTGACATTTCATCTATATTAAATGTTTACATTAAACATGTTGAGCCTATATATAGAAATGTTCACTTGAAATGGAAATTAAATATACCATAATCCGCTAAAGCTATTTTACTTCTTTTGGAAAGGGTAAGAAAAATATCTATTTGGGTCATCTAGCACTTTTTTTTTAAAGAGTCTTCTTTCTGGTTGACCAGGGTAAAGCAATTTCCCTGAATTGCTCACCAATTTGAGTAAAACACTGTCAAATTACCAAATGGAGGGGCTGCTTGGGGAACACAGCCCCAAGGAGGGGGCACACAAAGAAGCCAGTGGGGCAGTGATTTTTCTGTTGGCAAAGGCACAGACTGCTGTAAATAATGACTGACCTGGCACATACAGCTACATCCTGGGGAACAGAAAACAAAGGGAGCCTAAGAAACCAGGACACAGCGGCTCCCTCTAAGTACCGCTTGGCACCGATTTTCAGTTAATAGTTCTGTTTCAGTCCCTTTGGTCACTGTCGATCTATTCCTCTCGTTAGTTAGGGCCATGCAGAATCTGTGGCAAAGTTAAGGGGTGTGCAGAGGAAACATAACATGACCCTGGCTCTTCAGGATGACTTGGCAGGCATTTTAACTATTTTAGAATTTCGTTTGTGCTAAAAAAGATTCTAGTTGTAGGAGTATAGTGGAACACAATAAATCCAGTTACTATGAGAACCACTAGGTAATCAGTGAAATCTAATATTTTACTATTTCTCATCTTGCACATGCTCAATTTCTCTATTTTCCCAAGTCTTTATGAAAGAAAGAATAGGTGGTATTGTAAGGATATGTCCAAGATATGAAAAGTTAGAAAGGGTTAAGTATGTTAGCTTTGAGCATGTTGCTAATATATCTTTCATAATAATGAGAATATCCTTTTATTAAAGTGTTTTAGAATTTATTATGATTATAAACTACACTGAAAATGCTGTACGTGTGCATGTACATATGCGCACACTCTTATGGAATTTGAGCATTCAAAGTGCTAGCTCAGTGGCCATCTACCTCATGAAAGAGATAGAGGCAGATTTACTGTCTGCCATAGGCTTTCATATGGGCCCAAAGTAATATTAACCAGGTAGCCAAAAACAAAAACTTTTCTTCATTTCCTAGAAAATTTAGTAGTTTTTCCATTGCTGAGTGATCCCAGTTTTAGTTTAACTAGTTCATGCCATTTAGTTTATGAGATGTTGAAATGCTGTATGTTCATCTTTATATTGTCAGAGAATCTTTTAAAACTCTTAAAATTAGAGAGTGTGTATGTCATTAATTCGGAAGTTGTCTCTTGGTTCTAGAACATACTGTTGGGAAAAACTTTTTCCTGCCCCACTATAGAAAGAAACAGTTTTTCTTCACTTTTGTAGGTCTGGGTGTTGTGTTGATATTCCAAACCTGTTCAATATGACACATTTCATGCTTTGAAATAAAAAGGAAAGTAGCAAAGCCCCCCTATATTGCTTAGGGACTAGCAGAAGGAGAGATTTCCCTGTCAGGCACATGAAAAAACTTGATGGAAAGAGCATTGTCTGTATGTCAGGAGACCTGGATCCTAGGCTTGGATCTGTCACTTGCTTTGGGACCTGGGGTGAGTCATGTAACTTCTTTGAATCTCAGGTCCCTTCTCTGTCAAGTAAGGAATTTAGATTATTTGACTTCCTAAAGTCCCTTCCAGCTGTTATCCTATAAAATTATACCATTAAATTATTTTTACTTATGAACTACAAAAAAAAATTGCAGATAATATACTCATATGTTGTTGCTATTGGCTTGTAAGAGTTTTGAACTTTTTTTTTACAAAACATTTAGTGTCTCCAATGCCCATTTGGATCTACGGAAAAAATCTGATGCCTTTGAACATGCAACCCAAATGCTTTCTAAAAATGAAGAAGAAAAAGCAGGTCTTAAGCAAGAACTTCAGAAATTACATCAAGATGCAGAGAATCGACATAAGGAACTGGACAGCAAGGTTCAAGTAGCACTGACAGATTTACAGCAAGTGAAGAAAGAGAGGGACAGCTTAGTAAAGGAACTTTCTACGACCAAAGATAAATTATTGAAAACCTCAGAGTCTCTGAAAGACACAAAGAATGTAATCGAAAAGGAAAGGCAGAGTGGAAAAACAGCTTTAGCAGAATTGGTTAGTTATGCTTGTTTACTTTTCTAGGAAATCATGCTTGTTTTATATTTCATGTAATTATTTTAGAGCATTTATTCAATACATTATTGTATTCTTTTTTGTTTCCATTTAATTCCCTTTTGAGGGCCAGAGGTACAGGGAATGGGGATTCATTGTTTTCTTTGAAAGCTTTTTGAGGGGTTCATAACTAGTTGTTTTCTATATTTGAGAATAAAGTAGGAGGAAATAGATCTAGATGAAAACAGTAAAACATTACATTGGATATAACAATTTTATTACTAGCAAAATAAAACAAATTAGGAAGTGATTAGGCAATTTTATTTTCTGAAAATAAAATTATAAGACAGATAGACTTTATTTTATTTTATTTTATTTTATTTTTTGCCAAAGCAGATAGGAAGCACTTTGTATTGAGATTTGGAGACAAAAACCTGGGTTTAAATCCCAGCAGTCCTACTCCTGGATTGCCAGAATGCTTCTGGAAGGAGTTTCTGCAATGTGCCTACTGGGCCCATTACTGAGTCCTAATCTGTAATCTCAGCTGGCCCTCCCTTGGTAATAGCATGGCAATCTGTTTCTTCTTCCCTGATCGAGTCACCATCACACTCGCCACAGAAAGACGTTCACTTTAAGCTCAAAATCTCCCTTCCCATTCCTCCCACTCCTGACTTCAGAAGGTCTATGGCTTTGGCTCTTCCTTTTCTCTCACATTTCATGTCCCTACTATATTTCAGATTCATTTTTTTTTTACCAATAATGGTCACCATCCTAGCCCAGTCTGAGTCACTATTTGCCTATAACAGCTTCCCAAGGGGTCTCCAGTTTCTCCATTCCAACCTGCTTGTCCAGTTGCCAAAATTAATCTTCCTTAGATATAGACTTGATAATCTTATGGCTTTTTCTTAAAAACCTTTAGGAGGGGGCAGCTGGGTAGCTCAGTGGATTGAGAGTCAGGCCTTCAGATGGGAGGTCCTGGGTTCAAATCCGGCCTCAGACACTTCCCAGCTGTGTGACCCTGGGCAAGTCACTTGACCCCCATTGCCCACCCTTACCACTCTTCTGCCTTGGAGCCAATACACAGTACTGACTCCAAGACGGAAGGTAAGGGTTTAAAAAAAAACAAAAAACCTTTAGGAGCTTCTTTTGCCCCTAGGAAAAAATAGAAACTTTCTAGACTGGCATCTCTAGCCCTCCACTGTTTGACTCCAACCTTACTTTTCTAGAATTCTTTTACATAATCTCCTCCATCCAAGAGGGAGCCTTTGTGTCTATAGTAGAAATGTCTCAGGAACTGGAATCAGAAAGTGTGGCTTGTTCTGTGACTACACATATAACCACACAGAGGACATTCTCTTTCCCTGAGTCTCTAAAATGAGGGAGAGGGACTAGATGACCTCCATGGTCCTTTCTAACTCCAAATCCTCTGTTCTCTCTTCCGGTGAGGCCGGCCACTTACTGAAGCCCTCAGTGACCATGTCAATTGCTTTGGAAACCTTATATAGCAAAGTGCTATATAAATGCTACTTCTCATCATTATTATCATTAGGTTTTCCCTTTCATTGCAAAATAAGTTGTTTTTTATATGTGTGTGTGTGTGTGTGTGTGTGTGTGTGTGTGTGAGAGAGAGAGAGAGAGAGAGAGAGAGAGAGAGAGAGAGAGAGAGAGAGAGAGAGAGAATGAGAATTGTGGGGATAATTTAATAGTTTCCACCATGGCCTACTACTTCATATCTTGAAATATTTACAGAGGCCCTAAACAGTTTTTTTTAATGCTTCTTGGGTAATATAGTTCCAATTTTATAGGAAAAGACTTGCAAGGAATTAAAACATCAACTTCAAGTACAAACTGAAAGTTCTGTAAAGGAAAAGAATGAACTGAAGAAGTTATTTGAAAAGGAGAAGGAGGTAAGATTTTCTTTTTCTTTTACAGCAGGAATTATAAAAGGATGTAAATAAAGCCTTTACATTTTCAAGCTATTTTCAACAGAGAGATATCAGGACATAGGATGACTTCTCTAGTTTGAGAGATAATGATGAAAGTTAGATTTATGTGTTTCTGTAATAAATGAATGATCCTGGATCATTTGATAAAGTTGCTGATGCTATCTTCCCTTCCTAGGCCACTCAGCAGTTGAAGTTGGATCTCAGTTCTACACAGGAACAAATCTTGCATGCTCAAAATGATTTAAAAGAAAAGGAAAAAGAGGAGCAACAACTTCAGGGGAAATTAAATTCACTAAAGCAGTTGCTTGAGCAGAGAAAGAAGCAGACTGAAGGACTCCAAGAAGAAATAAAAATTACCCTCTCCCAGAAGGTCTGATACTGTTTTAATTTGTTCTTCATTTAAAATAATGCAGCATTTAGCATAACATAAGCAAAATGATGATTTCCACATCAGTGAGCTGTTCAGCTTTTTTTTTTTAAACTTTACTTTCTGTCTTGGAGCCAGTACACAGTAATGAGAGTTAAGTGACTTGCCCAGGGTCATGAAGCTAGGAAGTGTCTGAGGCCAGATTTGAACCCAGGACCTCTCATCTCTAGGCCTGACTTTCAATCCACTGAGCTACCCAGCTGCCCACCTTGGACAAGTCTTTTTAACCTCTTTGCCTCATCTGTTAATTTGGGATAATAACAGCACCTGCCTCCCAGGGTGGTTGTGAGGATTCAATGAAATAATATTTGTAAAGCATTTAGCCCAATGTCTAGCACATAGTAGATGCTATATGTTAGCTATTATTATTTGTAAAGTAGTACCTTCGAAATTCTTTCATTTCATCACAACTTCCTCTTGTTTCTTTTTCTATATAATTCCTAACTGAACCCATTTTTTGCTTTCCTAGTAGAATCTTCAGTCTTTTGACTTCTCCTAATCAATAATTAACTTTAGTGCTGCCTTCCCCATGTGCTTTCTCAGCCCAAAATTGCATGATCTGTCCCATAGTTGATCATAACTAGGAAATGCCATGAAACCATATTGTTTCAATCTGTGAAAGATTCATGTTATTTAACTTCAGCTTTATTGATGCTCAAATAATTTTCAAATTTCTTTCTTTCTTTTTCTTTTCTTTTCTTTCCTTCTTTCCTTTTATCTATATGTAGACTATTCCTTAGAAAAGATTTCATTTCTTCTTCCAATGTTTCTGTCTTCCTTCTTTCTCTACTCTTTCTCTCTCCTTCATTCCTTGCTCCCTCCCTCCCTTCTTTTTTTTCTTTTGAATTAAATGCATTTCCAACAGACACATAGCTAAGAAGTGTCTGAGGCAAGATTTAAACCCAAGTCTTCCCAGCTTCATACCTGTCACTGTACCACCTGTTTATAACTTTAATTTCTTACTATTTCACTGTTATATTCCTAAAAGTGACTGCCTAAGATTTTGTCCATTCTCCTTGAGTTTCCAAACCCCTCCTTACTTTGAGCAGATAAACTAATTCTTTAAGGTTAAGATTGAGCCCATCAGATATGAGTTCCCTCTTCTCTGAGGAAGACATGGCTTTCTTCTTTGCCAAAGATAATCCTTCTCCCATTTAATTTAACACATTGGGGACTTTGGAGAACCAAAAATCTCCATAACTCTCTTGTTTTTTTCAGTGATTCTGTCTTCCTGATCCTTCCTTTTCTCCTTCAAACATACTCAGGTAAATCCTTTCTTAAAAATACCTTCAGGGGGCAGCTGGGTAGCTCAGTGGATGAGAGCCAGGCCTAGAGACGGAAGGTCCTAGGTTCAAATCTGGCCTCAGACACTTCCCAGCTGTGGGACCCTGGGCAAGTCGCTTGACCCCCATTGCCCACCCTTACCACTCTTCTGCCTTGGAGCCAATACACAGTATTGACTCCAAGACAGAAGGTAAGGGTTTAAAAAAAAAATACCTTCAACAACCCACTTTTGTGATTGTTGCCCCTTTATCTGCCTCTCTCCTTGAAAGAGCAATTTAAAACTCACTTTCTCCACTTTTTCACTACTCAATCCCTCTATCAGCTCTCATAATCTCTCTTATTCTTCTGCTTCACTGAAACTTTTCTTAAAGGCTGTCAGGCTGTCTAATTGCCAAATCCAGTGGCCTTTTCTTAGCCCTCACTTTTGAACTCTTTTTCTTGATAGTCTTCTCTTGCCTTGGATCCATTACTGCTCTTCCCTTTTCTGCCTCTCTGACTGTCTTTCCTTGAATGATCTTCTCATTCCTTTATTATAGGCCTTCCTTAGAGTTAATACTTAATCCTCTTTCTTTTCTTCCTTATTAATCACTTCCATTCCCACAGATTTAGTTCTTCCTTCAGTGGAGATCTGGCTTCTGAGTAGACTGCTCTTCTGGGTCTTAACCAAACTCTTCATTTTCCTACCCAAAACTGCTTTTCTTTTGATTTCTTTAGTACTGCTAGTAATACTGTTTTCTAGCCATCTATGCTTGGTATTTAGGAACATCTTTATTTCATTACCTCTCCTTTGTGTCATATACAATCTCTTGAGCTTTGCTTTTATAGTTATACTTTTAAGTATACTTTTATAATATTTCTTGTGTTTTCACTTTTCGTTTCCACCACCACTACCTTAATTCAGTCCCTTGGTACCTTACATCTAGACAGTTATATTAGAGTTTTCTAGCTAATTTTTCCATTTCACTTTCTCCCTCCTTCATTCCATCCTAACAATGCCAAAGTCATTTCCCTTATGCACACTGCTGATCAAGTCCTTCTGCTGTTTAGAAATTGTAATGGCTTTCCATTACTTATACAATAAAGTATATTCTTCTTAGCATGGCCTTCAAACTCTCTCCATTATAGTTTCAGCCCTTCTTCATACTACCTTCCAGGTTGAATGGACTACTTTCTCTTTCTTGAACCTATCTGCCTCTCTCTATCTATTTCTCCCTATCCTTTGGCTTTCTACTTTCATTATGTCTGGAGTATAAGCCTTTCCATCTCTGCCTTTTGAAATTCTATTTATCTCCTTCCTGGTTAAGTACCACTAATTCTACAAAGACTTATCCACCCACCAATATCAGGTAGCATTAATTTTCTTTTCCATTTTATGTGTGTATTTATCCTAAAGCCCTTTGTCTTATATTTCTGTTACTTCTATCTCTCTTGGATTCTGTTTAAACTCTTAAAGAACTGGGACTCTCTGATTTAACCTTTTCTCTTGCCATAACTCTTTGCATCCAGAAAAAGTCATTTTATTGACTTTAATTCTATCTAAAGCAATATTAGATTATGTTAGTATGTTAGAAATTGAGAATTTTTAGAAATGCAGTGCTCTTAGTGAAAATAACAAAAATTAAGCTCATAAATGAAATAACATTTGAAAATATCAGTAGCATCAAGTTTCATAGAATTAGAAAAAAACCATTGTTTTCTATTTTAAGTGTAACCATAAGAAGCATTAGTTTTGTGACCTGTTTTAAGTTTATTTCTGTTCTTTTTTTTAACTTTACTTTAACTTTTATTTTTTTAAACCTTTACCTTCCATCTTAGAATCAATACTACATATGAGTTCTAAGGCAGAAGAGTGGCAAGGGCCAAGCAATGGGGATTAAGTGACTTGCCCAGGGTCACACAAGTAGGAGGAAGTATCTGAGGCTAGATTTGAACCTAGGATCTTCTGCCTCTAGACCTGGTTCTTAGTCCAGTGAGCTACCCAGCTGCCCCTTTTAAGTTTATTTCTAGGCACCACTGCAGACTTTATTTTTTCTCTCCTTTTTGTTCTTCTATGTACTCTATCATGTATGGACTGAAAACCATCTTTATCCTGAAGGAGAGATTTATTTAGGATATCTTCTTAACTGAAAAAGTTAGTGTTTCTCCCCACTCTGGTGATGGAGCTGTTTTGATTTGTATGTATACTTTTTGTAGGTAGACACTAGATTAGCAATATGAGTACTTAGAAACATGATACAGTTTTATCTAGAAAGAATTCAGTGGCATGAAATCAAAACAAAACCACTTTTTTATATTATATATGTGAATGGTGACAAAAGACAGAATATCCTTATCCAATGTGTGTTTTAATTTAGGTTTTGAAATCTTATTTTTGAATCACAGTCTTTAAAACATCTAGTACAGAGGTGTCTTTAGATGTTTCCCCTCTTGATGTGCCATATCCTCACTGATTTTTTCAATCTTTTTTTCTTGAGTTTAGAAGTTTTCAGACATTTCTTTCAAGACTTTGGCTAATGGGTATAAGTTTGTTTACTGGATAGTCTGGTCCAGGATTTTGAAATTAAGGAGAATATTTCTTACTGGTAGCTCACGCATTCCTCATTGAACTGGATGATGGAATAAATAGCCTGTTTATTAACCTTATAAGAGATGATTCTGCCTGGGGCAGGGAAATAGAATAGTCGGCCTTTGTATAAAAAAAATCAAGTTTAAAATGACCTTGGGAAATTAGAAAAAAAGATAAAAACACAGATGGCAACTCAGTAAGGACAAGTATAGAAAGGTAGATATACTTTGGGAAAAAATATAAGCTTTATATGAAAATGTTATGAAATACAGGGAATTTATAAGCTGATGGTATGCCAGAAACATGGCCCTAAATTTAAAAAATGAACAATCCTGTAATATATAAAAGTAAGTATAGAATGCAGGAACTATGAGGTAGTTCTGTTGTTATGGTTAGTTATATTATGCTATGTTGTTACGGTTCTCTTATGCTGGGACAATTTTAGCATCTTTGTGGAGAACTTGGGAATGGATTCTGCTAAGAGCCACAAATATTGTATAATTTAAAGGACTGGAAAACAAAATCAGTGAGAAAAAATCAAAGGTATTTTAGCATAATGAAGAGAATTAGTTTCAAAGCACAATTTAACAGTTATTTCCAAAAACACAAAAACATCCCATAGGAAGATGATGCCCCCCACATTGGTCTATATCTCCTCTGAGTATCAAACAAAATAAAGACAGAGCTAAAGTATAACATGAGTGGATCATGTTGCATCTAACATTTTTAGGGAGTTTGTGGGATAGCCTATGGCGAAGTTGTCATTTGCCTGAGATAGTTTAAGCCGGGGTTTATTAAGGGAGCCCATAAAGAGTGAAAAAAAAATTACATCTTTATTTTCATGAACTTCTGGTTTTCTTTGTACTCACATATATTTTATTTTATGCTTCCAAAGACATTCTGAGAAGGGATCCATGGGCTTTACCAGACTTCCAAAAGGTTATCTTGAAACAAAAAAGGTGTTAAAAAAACTTTTTTTCCAGAATAACATTTTCCACACTTGGGCTCACAGCAATATTCCAAATTAACTCTAGTTTCTGCTCTGTAACAGATAATTTTATTAGTCTCTCATAGAAGACTAGTCTTTACATCTGTCATCATAAACCAGCTCCTTGGACCACCCAGAATCATAGTTGGATAGTGATCTTTGCAGATGAGGACACCAAGGTCCAAGGAGATCAGACTGACTTCCCTAGGGCATAGGAGTAAGTTCAGAAGGGACATTTTGAACTCAGGTTCTCTGACTATACGCAGTCAATACATTTTCAAATTACTTAGGTTGTATGAAAATTAATTGCTGAAGTAGGTTTTTTGTTTTGTTTAATGTTGGTATTTTTGCTCATCACTTTAAAAAATTAAGTGGGAATATGGCTTCTTTGACTTTGTAGTTTTTTCACCAGTGTGCTAAAATTATGGTCAAAACTTAAATTCTTTTTTTGAAAGAAAAAGAATTTTAGTACCTAAAGCTACAGCCTGCTCTTTTCTCAGATATACTCCCAGTGTAATAGAATAGAACACAAATTAGTCTCTGAATAAGTCCAGCTTCTCGTTTTATAGTTCTTTTGCTATTTTCCAATATGTAATTGTTAAGCCACCACTTGTGTGTTTCAGACAGAGCTTGAGACCAAACTACAGCAGCAGATAACACTGTCATCCCAGGACCTTGCAGCAGAGAGAGACAAAATCTCGGCATTACAGAGCATGTATGAAAAGAGTCAGGAAAACCTCAAACAGCTTCAGTCTGACTTTTATGGGAAAGAGTCGGAGCTGCTAGCAACAAGACAAGATCTCAAGGTATGCTGAGCTGTGAATTCAGCAGATATTTGTGCAGTGAGCAAGCATTTATTAAGTTCCTTATCCTCTGCTAGGCCAGGAGAGAGAACTTACATTCTGTTGAGGGAAACAAATATGTATGTGTTTATAGTGAAATACAAAATATAGATAAGGCCAATGCAGATATCTATGTGTGTGTGTGTGTGTGTGTGTGTGTGTGTGTGTGTGTGTGTGTGTGAGAGAGAGAGAGAGAGAGAGAGAGAGAGAGAGAGAGAGAGAATGAGAGAGAGAGAATGAATTTATTTGTTTATTTATTGGGGTGGGATCTAATAGCTCCAGAGTTCAGAAAGGGCTTTATGTAGGAGCCGACAATTGAATTGATCTTTAAAGAAAACCAGGGATTCATTCCCAAGGGGAGACTTGCAGGGGTAGCACATTGCAGATGGATTCAAGGTCCAGAGATGGAAGATGTGGACCTTTGGGTAGAGGAAGAGAGGGTGGGCTAATTTAGTTGGAATACAGAGTGGAGAAACATCTAAATAAAGTGGTGAAGGTAGGTCAGAACTGTTTACAAAATCCTTTAAATGCCACAGGCTTGGATCATACATCCTACAGGCAATAGAGAACCATCGGAGCTTTTTTTTAAGGGGAAGGCCACAGTCACATCTGTGCTTTAGGAATCATTCTGGCAGCTAGATGGAGGCAGAATTGGAGCCAGAGAAGCCTGAGAGGAGACCTTTCAGGAAGGCATTGTAACAATCCAGATGAAAGGTGGAGGCTGTCCTGTGAGGGGAAAGGAGGCCATGAATGGGAGAGATGTTGTGGAAGTAGAATCTACAAATCTTGGCAAGTTATTACATCTGGGGAGAGAGTGTGGAAGATTGAGAGGTCAAGAGTTATTTCAAAGTTCTGAAACTTGGGGACCAAGAAGATAGTGGTACCTTCAACAAATGGGAAATTAGGAAGAGAATGTTGTTTGGGGGAAAAAGTAATATTGATTTATATATAAGAAGAACTCTTGAGTGCTTATGAAAAGAAATTACTAGGTTTTTTGTTTGTTTGTTCGAAACCCTTATTTTCTGTCTTAGTAACAATTCTTTGAGGCAATAGGGCAAAGGCTAGGTAAATGGGATTAAGTGATTTGTCCAGGTTCACACAGCTAGGAAGTATCTGAAGTCAGATTTGAACTAGGATCTTCACAACTTCAGGCTTGGTGTTCTATCCATTGTGTCACCTCCTTGCCATTTGACTTGTATTTAAATTTTGAAAAATTTTAAAGTGTTTTTTTCTCTTAATGACATGTCAGTTGCTTAAAAATATGCAAAGCATGATTGTTCAGACTCATCAAGAAGAAATAAAACAACTAAGATACAGGCATCTCCTTCAAAATTCTTAGAATTTAGTATGGTAGAAAACACAAATATACAAGTCACCATAATAAAGAATAGTGTGGTTATAGAAGCATGCATAAGTAAATTCTGTTATATGTAATTGGAGCTAATGATACAATATAGCCTTTTTTCTTTAAGCTCTTACATTTTGTCTTAGAATCAATAATACTGTGTATTGGTTCCAAGGCAGAAGAGCAGTAAGGCTAGGCTTTAGGAGTTAAGTGACTTGCCCAGGGTCACACAGCTGGGAAGTGTCTGAGGCCAGATTTGAACTTGAGACCTCCTGTCTCTAGGCCCAACTCTTAATTCATTGAGTCACCCAGCTGCCCTCTGAATTCAGTCTTAAAGAAATATTCATTTGCAAATATATTTATTTAGGCTGCTTTTGCCATTCTATTATGAAATGTCATCATTTGTTGGTTTAAGGAAAGTCCTAATTCTGAAGGACTTGTGACAAAGAATGCTATCCACCTTCAGAGAAAGAACTATTGAAGTTGGAATGCAGATGAAAGCATACAATTTTTTACTTTAGTTTGTGTTTTTATTTTAGGGTTTTGGTTTTATATGAGTATCTCTTTCAGTAGTGACCAATATGGAAGTATGTTTTGCCTGATAATACATCTATAACCCAGATCACATTGTTTACTATCTCTTGGAGGGAGACAATTTAGAACTTATAATTTTGGAAAAATATGGAAATTGTTACATGTAATTAGGAAAATATATTTTTTTTTTAAAAAAGGTTCTATGTGCTTTTTAGGTGAATATTTTACATGATTGTGGGTCCCTGGTAGGAAATAGAAAGGTAAGGATAGTTCAGTATTAGAAAAACAATAAAAAATAAAAATATTAATAACAAAAGAAATAAAGCACAAAAGATGATGTCAGTGATATAAAATTAAGGTTTTACAAAAATGAATTCAATATACTTAAAAGATACAAACTGGGGGGAGTTATTTACCAGAGATATTGAATATCTCTGCTAGAAGTCTGATGTTCAATATCCATAGAAATTGATATTAATTTTATTTAAGATCCAATTCCCAGTTGACAGGTGGTTTTAGAACATGTACAATTTTAAAATTGCTTGGTATCTACTAAAATTTTAATTGGAAATATATAATATGGAAACAAATTTGATTTGTGTGACAACTGCCAATGATGTAAGTGCATACTGTTTGTCAAGTACTGGGGATACAAAGACTGAAACAGTTCCCAAGATAACTCATATGCCTTTAATTATATTCAGATAAGTTTGATGTTATTTCAGGGAGACAGTTGATATCAGTAGCCTAAGGGGTCAGGAAAGGTGGAATTTGGAGTGAGCTTTGGAAGAAACTAGGGCCTTTGAGAGATAGGGAAGGGAGTTCATTCCTAGTTTGGGGGGATAATCAGTGAAAAGACCTAGAAAGAAAAAAATAGAATATTGTTTTAAAGAATCCAAAACAAGGGCTTTTAGAAAAAGCTTTAGGTGCACTGTAAGCTTAGATTTTTCCCCCCATGTGTACTTTTAAACAATGGAAGTGTCAAAAAAAGAGGGTCAGCTGCGTGTTAGACTAGGTCACTTTCTCATCTATGGATGCTGCCCAGAGGAGGGATCTTTAGAGGTAGAATTCTAATAGAGAGGCAGAGTTTGTATCAGTGTGGCTATTTATCCTCCACACAAGCCTTCCAGAGTCCTTTTATTTTGGAATATCCTGTAAACAATCAAACCACCAGAACATGATTGTACATCAGTAAAATGTTCTCTTGCACTAAAGACAAAAGAAAAAATTGGAAAGGTATTTAGAGATGTACACGAAACTGGTAGGCAATTCAAGGCATGATAATCTCCATCAACAATCCCCCACATCCCCTCAAAAAAGTCATGCTGTTAGATTCATCATTATGGATACAAATGGTGCATAATTGGCCAAACGGATCCAACAAACACTGGTATCCAGGCTGGCATATTGGCACCTAATATGTAACTGGTGGTGGTCAAGAAATGGGTTTAAAAAAATCTTCCCTTTCTTCATGTTCTTTTCCAAAGTTCTGGAAGCATTCTGTTGCTTCAAGATCCTCTGCTGGGCTTCCCAGTTGGCTTTGATCTCAGACTGGTGCTGCTTCTCATGCTTTGTGCTGGGCTTTGTTATGTAAATCTTGGAAGTTGTGATGGAATTAATTGGAGATTGATGTAATGAGTTAAGGCTATAAGATCCTAATGGGTCACCTAGATAAAATAGTAATCCCAAAAGGTCAACCCAAATATAGTTGGTACTGTAGGAGAATGTGTGGAATCTTCTTACTCCTATCCCAAGATAGCAAACAGTTGTTTTTAATCCCAAGATAGCAAACAGTTGTTTTTAGGGCTAGCAGTCTGAACTTGAGGAATCAGCTGATTGGGGAACACAGCTGACCCTTGTTCTAACTGAAGCCCTAATAAGTTGAGGGAGATAGCTATATTCCCTTAACTGACAAGCTAGTAGACCAGGATGTTAGGTCTATCAAACGAATTAGTTAATCAACTTGTTCTGACTGCGGATTACTCTTAAATCTTTGATGATGATAATACTAAAGGTAAAACCCTTTCCCTGGCTGTCACAGGACTCTGACAACTGAAGCCTCTCACTGGAACTTTTGAGAATCACAGGCAAGTAAAGCTGGCTTCTTTAAAATATAATTTACTTGTTGTAGAGTTCAGGGAAGAGGGAGAAAAACAGGGTAGATGAGGGAAAGTGGGAAATAGGATTTCCTAAATTAATCTAAGTTGATAGCTACTTGTTGGATCTTCAGATGATGATTATTGATCAAGGATCTTTGTATGGCTGGCAGCTTGGCCAGGCCTGGGTGGCCCAGCCCTAGCTCAAGGTTGACCCTGTTGATGATGGATTTTCTTTGGGTAGTTCTTATTGATAATAAGTCAGAGAACTGAGATTGATGGATACAGTTGGATGACTCTGTAGTTGAAGTTGGTTTGTGAGTAATGAATGAATAAGCTGTGCCTAAGCCCCTATTCCACCCTTGCCCAATATCTCCAAACTGAAACCCAGTAGTTCAGATCTGTTCCTTATAAAGGCAATTTTCTAACTGCCCTGGCTCATTCATACCAAGCTCATTTGCTCATGATACTGCTGCAGCTTAGCTTCCAAGTCCTTGAGCTTTTGCACCTTTTCTTTGACCTTCATCTCATACACTTGCTCCATCTCCATCTTCTTCATCTTCACTATGTGCTCCCTTCTTTTTTCCTCCATTTTGGCCAGAGGGCTCTTGGTCAGCTGTCCTTTTTTCTTGTTGTTGTCCTTACTGTTATACATCACGGCTGCCAGCTTTCAGCTCCTATAGTTCTCATAGTACATTTTGTTCATCATGTCCTTCATATCCTGCATGTGAGTTCTTATCAACATATTTCTTAGAATTGTGAAATCACAATGATCACCATTTTCAACTTCTGTAACACCTCAAGGATACTGCCTTCCCTTGGACCTTTTTGTCATTAACTTCAATGATAGATTTACTATCAAACACAGCAAGAGGCAAACTGCCCTTTATCTTTTTGAAAAGCTTATTTTATTCTTCATTTCATTTTATGCTCTTGAATTTCCTTCATTTTTTTCTTCTTAAATGCTGGTACTCTTTTGGGGCTAGTGTGTCTGCTTTGGCGTTGGGGAGATGATGTTCCCCTTATCGTGCAAACGTGTCATGAACTCAGTGTCCATCGGCTTGAGGCCATGTCCTGAAGGGGCAGTGAAATAGAAACAACATTGCACCCTCCTGTCTGGCATCTGCCATCTGTTCACCTGAGGTTCTGTGTTCAGATAACCCTCAAATTTACTGTCAATGTTGTCACTACCAGGTTGTCAGTAATTACTATAGGCCGCTGCATCATCTAATCAGGTGTATCCACTATTGTGAGCAGCATCTGCACGCCTCCTTCGATTGTTCCACCTGTACAGCCTTTTCAATTCTTTGCGAAGGCCCTGGATACTGTGAAGAATATGTCTGTTAGGAATAATGAATTGATTAACATTGACTTCCCCAGTCCAGATTCTCCTACTACCATAAGCATGAATTCAGACCTTCTCTTCATTAGATTTTTGTCAACTTAATTCAGGAGATTCGCAGATCTCGTGTAGCCTTCAAGGTTCTTCTGTTGAGCCAGGGCGCTGTGGCCACTCCTCTCCTCGGCCCCCCACTCACTGACCAGCCTCCCCGCCTACGGCTTCTAGTACCTTTGTTAAGAAAACCTCATGGATGCTGTGGTCCATAGGATCACTGGGCATTGGACCACAACATTCGCCTAGTAAAAGCCTGAGTTAAAATTCAGATTCAAGTCTGTCTGACAGCCATTCCAGTCCTCTCTCTGCCCCTTTATATGTGACTTTTATTTACAAAATATAGTTACTGGGACAGCTAGGTGGCTCAGTGGATAAAGAGCCAGACCCAGAGATGGGAGGATCTGGTGTCAAATCTGGATACTTCCTAGCAGTGTGACCATAGGCAAGTCACTTAAACCCAGTTGTCTAGTCCTTACCACTCTTCTTCCTTAGAATCTGTATTTAGTCTTGATTCTAAGATGGAAAGTAAGGGTTAAAAAAAGAAACCCAATTACTTCAGGTTTTAAAGTAACTAGAATGTTTGTTTGTTTTTTTTTTAAACCCTCACCTTCTGTCTTAGAATCAATACTGTGTTTTGATTCCAAGGCAAAAGAATGGTAAGGGGTAGGCAATGTGGGCAATGGGAGTCAAGTGACTTGTCCAGGGTCACACAGCTGGGAAGTGTCTGAGGCCAGATTTGAACCAGGACCTCCTGTCTCTAGGTCTGGCTCTCAATCCACTGAGCTACCCAGCTGTTCCCCTGGAATGCTTTTTGAGAAAGTATAAGGTAGATAATTTCCATATTTTATTTTTGCATTTTGTTAGGGAAAAAAAAAAGTGAAGTAGTGCCTTACGGGTAGAGTCTGATGAGAAACAAGCCAGCCAAAGTCAGATTATGCTGCTTCACACAAAGGTACTCCCAGCCATCAAGGTTTCCTTCTGTTTCAGGGAAATGAGCAGATCTCATAATCTTCGTTGTTAGTTGGACCCACATGATCTTTGGAATTAAGAAAGTCAGAATTGAGCTGTGTTTCTAGCACCACCTGCTGGAATATCTATGAACTATCATTTTTTAATTGACTTCATGGGATGTGTTAGATTCTGTTTTGTTGTTAGATAAATCTCATTTCTAGTTTTACTTATGAGCATTATGCTTTGGATTATTTACATGATAAGGTTCAGAGAAAGGTAACTATTGAAGTTTAAAATAAATTCTGAGAATCCAAGTATCATCCCTTTTCAGTCTCCTACCATCAGACATAAGGCAAAGTTACTTTTTTAGAAAAGAGAAGGAAACCTCTTACAAAGATTTACTTTAAAATGTTGAGGGTTAGGTATATTTCTGTATAATAAATAGTTTGATGAGGATGATTTTTTTGGAGGGAAGATTCTAGAATAGACTAAGTAAGTAATTTTTAAATGATCACAGCAAATCTCAGATTTAACTCAGAGATCATATGGATTTGCATCTTTTATCCTCTCACATTTCTTGAGATTCATCATATTCATTCATCCTTCTTTGTGACACCATTCTTTCAACAAGCATTTCATAAAGTTCCTACTATGCTTGGTTCTCAGGGTACAAGACCCATATAAAACAGTCTCTGCCCTTACTGACATTCCATTATGATCATAGATCAGTTTCCTCAACTATAAAATGAAGAGGTAGGTTATTTCAGCTCAAAAACTGTGATTCTGTGACAACAATTTAATTAGCCATTTCTCAGACCTGGGTACCTATATTATTTCCAGCTTTTGCTACCAAAAGTTTTAAGTTATAAATTATAAATATTTTGTTATGTAAGATCAGTCTTGCTGCCTTTGAATTCCTTGGCATATGTGCCCAACAGTGGAATATTTGGGTCAAAGGGTATGAACAGTCAGATGACTAAATTATATAATTCCACAATTTTTTTCTGCAGCGATTGAACTTAATCTTAGCTCTATAAACTATATGCCTGTCTTTCTGAAGTGTCTCCAACTTTGATCATTTTTACCTTGTCATCTTTGCTTTGAAATTACTTCACATTATAGGAAACCTCACCTGTTTTGATTTATATTTCTCTTATTAGTGATTTGATTACAGTTTTTCAATAGTTTACAGGTCTACTTCTGAAAATTATACATTCATATTCTTTAACCCTTACTTACCTGTTGTGAAATGGCTTTTGGTCTTATGTATTTGTCTCAATTTGGCTTCTTAACACTGATCTTTTGAATATCTAGTGACTAATGATTAAGTAACTATAGTTTCATACTCCCTTTGCCAATACAATTCCCACTTAGAGGGGTAGCCTGCTTAATGCTAGGGCCACATCTCTTTGGCAAGGAGATTTTTGTATGAGAGCCACTTAGCAAGCACTTGGGTCCTTAACCAAGGTTCGAAAAGAATCCTTTCCATTCTTTCCCTTTAGCCTTTATTCACTCACTTTCTTCCCTCTTTTCTTCTCTTCTGTTCTGTTCTCTTCTCTTCTGTTCTGTTCTGTTCTGATCTCTTCTCTTCTCTTCTCTTTTCTTTTCCTCATGTATTGACTTATGTGTAATACAATCACTTTGCAAAGGACTTTCCTCTTTCTGTTAAAGACTCTATCATTTTAGGGTTTATTCTAAATTCTCCAGCACTCAGTCAGAACCTCACAATTTAGCTCTTAAACTAGTTGCTTTCCTATGCTCACTATTTCATGTTGCCTTTGTCTCTCCTACTTGATTTTAAACTCCTCAAGGGCAAGGACCAAATCAAATACCTCCTCCCAAAGCACCTATGAGAGTGCCAAGTATATTGTTTGTACTCAATAAACTCTTTTTGGTTGATTCTGTATATTTCAAAATATAATTTTCTTCCTTTTCAAAATTTAAAAACAGCATTATAGGACTCACTTTTGTTTTTATTAAGCAAAACAACCCGACTTATTGAGAATTCTTTCTCTTATGTGTTTTGATTAAAGTGTTTAAGATTCCTTCCCTAGTAGAAAGCATTTGTATTTTTCACAAATGTTTATTAACAAGTATTTGTAATTCTCTTTTTCTTAGTCAGTAGAAGAAAAGCTCTCTCTGGCTCAGGAGGACTTGATTTCAAACCGAAACCAACTTGGAAATCAGAATAAAATGATTCAAGAACTTAAGGTTGCCAAGACTTCTTTGCAGCAAGATATGGCCAAAAAAGAGCAGCAGTTACAAGAGCAGAGGGAAACACTACAGACTATGCAAAAAGACAAGGTAACTCTTCTGTGTTTCTCTCCTGAACCTGGACCTCAAATTTGAAAGGGACAGAGACCTTTGAGGCTTTCAGTTTTACTCAGTATATGGACCCCTTTTACAATGTCCCTCATCTAGCCTTCTGTATGTGAACACTTTCAACTATGGAAAACTAGGTCATTTTTGTATCATTTAAATTTTCATTCTTCCCTATTTTAAACCTGAACCTTCTCTATAACTTCTGTCTATCAACCTTCTGGAGTTTATAGGATGCTTGATTATTCATCCATCCTAAATCTCTTCAAATATTTGAACATCTCTCATGTGTATTAACTCCATTTCATCTCTTCTCCAGGATACCCATTCCTAATGTTTTTAGCTAGACTTCATATTACTTTGTTTCTAGCCCCCTGATAACAATATATATGATGAAACCATTGTGGTAAGTGTGTTATTTGTGTAGAAACATTTATCTTTAGTTCTTTTCTTGGCAGAGAAATACATATTTTCATACAAAATGAGAAAGACACTTCTTATTTTTGGTTTTATAGCCAAAGTAATGACCTGTTATGAAATCATAAAAGGGAAAGAAACTTGGCATAAGAGATATTTCATTTGGAAAGGTATTTTGATGGGAAAGTCAAGTGTCTTTTTGCAATCTGTCCTTTATGTTTTATTGACATATTTAAAAAAAATATTATGATGTTTCAGTTTGTTGTATATTAAATACTTGTAAGTTAAACAAAGTTGTTCATAAGAAAAATTTAGCATTATCTTTTGATATTGAATTGACTATTTCAGTTAAATTTTTCTTAATTTCCTTTTCCCTAGTCCCTGAAAGAGAAAGAACTAGCTAATGAAAAGTCCAAATTGATGGAAATACAAGAAATTAAGGGTAGACAGGAAAAAGAAATTGCCAAACTGAGTGAGGAACTTGGGTCCTGCAAGCAAGAAAGCCTAAAGGTGAGTTGGCTAGAATGTCTTTTCTGATGTGGCATGTTTTTGTGGACAAATACCACACTTACCCAGACTGCTTTGATAATGCTCAATATCTAAATACTTATGTTTCTTTGAAATTAAAAAGTCAATGCAGAAACATAGGAATTAAGGTTCTTTTAAAAGAATAGGAAATTATTGAAATTTCCTAAAGACCATGAAAAAGTAGCACCTCTGGAGTTAGAGACATCTAGTCAAGTCCCCTCATTTTACAGTGGATCAAAATAAAGAGAAATAGGCTTGTCCAAAGATAAGCTGTAAGCAACAGAATAAAAACAAGACAACCCTAAGAATTTAGGTTCTGTTAAGATTCAATGAAGGAATTTTATTTATGATCATCTGTAGGAAGGGATGAAACTTTTTTGCTTTTTTTTGCTTTGGAAGTTGGCTTCCAGATAATCCAGAAATATTACTTTTAGAGGTTAAATGGATAACTCTTTTTAGACTGCCATTTTTTTTTCATTTTATATCACAGAAAATTGGAAATAGCTTGCCTTAAGCATAGCTTTGGATCATGATGCATAGTCTTTATTTATCTACCAAGTTTTTATAACTTAGAAAAATACGATTTCCTCTGTTTGGGGACTGAGGAGAGGGATTAGAATAGGGTGAAATGTTGTTATTATTATTATTAAATTATTAATTACAGGCAATTTGTAAGTGTATTTTGCCATTTTTAGTGCTGTTTCTTTTTTCTGACAGGAAATAACAAATCTAAAAGATGCCAAACAGTTATTGATTCAACAGAAACTAGAACTACAGGGCAAATTGGATGCCTTGAAATCAACTCTCGAACAGGAAAAGAAGAAACAACAAATAGTCAAAGATCAGTTAAAAAAGACTGAAGATGATCTAAAGAAAGAATTCACTGAGAAGGAAGCTAAACTGGTTAGTAAGTTTCTTTCCCACCATCTTTTTTTATGCCTCTACTTATACATATACTGCTCATGTCACCTCCTTTGCTCAAAAATCCACAGGGACTGTATTTCCTTGTGTAAAAAGTTCATTCTCATTAGTTTGACAGTGAAGAAGCTACATTACCTTTTCCAGTCTTATCTCATATCACACATAACTCCTATCAGACACCCCATTCTAACTGGACTACTCTTCAGCTCCTAAACACACCTTTTGTTCTTCTGTCTTCATGCTTTTGCTCACATTGTTCCCTCTCCTTTTCATCCTATACTGAGTCCCGATCCACCCTAAAATGACACTTTTCTTGTGAAGCTTTGTAACAGCTTTTTCCTTTGAGCTTCACACATAGCACTATTACAACTCTTTGTCATATATTATTTTTTATTGTGGTTATTTGATTATCTATTAGTCCGGTGATTCCCAAAGTGGGTGCCACCGCCCCCTGGTGGGTGCTGCAGCGATCCAGGGGAGCGGTGATGGCCACAGGTGCATTTATCTTTCCTATTAATTGCTATTAAAATTAAAAAAAAATTAATTTCCAGGGGGCTGAGTAATATTTTTTCTGGAAAGGGGGCAGTAGGGCAAAAAAGTTTGGGAACCACTGTATTAGACTAATTTTTAGTTAATTAAAAAATCAAATTAAAAATGGTATTTGGAAAAAACTGTACTAAGTTAATAAATTTCAGGAATTTTAAAAAATAAAATGAAAAAAACCAAATCCTGTTCCCATTCCCTTTCCTGGCATGGAGGTGGCTATGCCAAAGGCGATGCCAATAAAGCATAAATTCTGGCATCTTCTATCAAGCTCAGGTTTCTTTTTTTTCCTCTTTTTTTAAAAAATACTGAAATGGTTTGTTCTTTTTTCCTCTCTTAAAATTTAAAAATAATTATTTAGAATATATTTTCATGGTTACATGATTCATGATTTTTCCTACCCCTCTTTCCTCCCTCCTCCCAGAGCGGACAAGCAGTTCTACTAGGTTACATGTACATCATTGTTCAGAACCTATTTCCATAGTATTCATATTTGTAGTAAAGTGATCTTTTAATGCCAAAACCCCAATCATATCCCCCTTGAACCACATGATGAATCATATTTTTTTTTCTGCATTTCTGCTTCCACAGTTCTTTCTCTGGATGTGGATAGTGTTCTTTTTTAGAAGTTCCTTTGGATTGTCCTAGATCGTTGCATTGTTGCTAGCAGAGAAGTCCATTACACTTGATTTTACCACAGTGTATTAGTCTCTGTGTACAATGTTCTTCTGGCTCTGCTCCTTTCCCTCTATATCAGTTCCTAGAGGTTGTTCCAGTT
This sequence comes from Gracilinanus agilis, assembly GCF_016433145.1. Classification (NCBI taxonomy): domain Eukaryota; kingdom Metazoa; phylum Chordata; class Mammalia; order Didelphimorphia; family Didelphidae; genus Gracilinanus; species Gracilinanus agilis. The sequence continues at coordinate 238,864,344 of NC_058134.1, forward strand.
CACATGGAATTCCTCCAGTTCATCATTCCTTTGAGCACAATAGTATTCCATCACCAACAGATACCACAGTTTGTTCAGCCATTCCCCAATCGATGGACATCCCCTCATTTTCCAATTTTTTGCCACCACAAAGAACTCAGCTGTGAATATTTTTGTACAAGTCTTTTTCCTTATTATCTATCTTTTTGTGGTACAAACCCAACAGTGGTATGGCTGGATCTGAGGGCAGACATTCTTTTTTTTTTTTTTTTTTTTTTTTTTAACATTTATTAATATTCATTTTTAACATGGTTACATGATTCATGCTCCACCTTTCCCCTTCAACCCCCGCCCCCGCATCCCACCCCCCCACCCTTGGCCGATGCGC
>NC_058134.1:238869685-238894810 GCF_016433145.1 Gracilinanus agilis
TTTGAACTCTTCCATAGCTTGTGAGGAGTTTTCCTTATTTGGGGAGGGTCTGGATGGTTGTTTGTTCTCCTCCTCTGTTTGCTAGGTTGTCTGGATTTTCTCTGTGTAAAAGCTGTCGAGTGTTAGAGACTTCTTTTTTTTGTTATTATTCTTTCTCTTCTGAATTTCCTGTAACTGATTAGCCATCATTAGCCCAGCAGCTTCTCAGGTTTATCCTCGCGCTCAGTGTCTGTCAGAGATCTATTGGCTCCTGAGGACTGAGTTCTAGTTTTTTCCAAGGTCAAGCCCCCTGGTGGATTCCCTTGCTTGATTCTCTGCAGGAGGTTCCTTTACAAGTCTCAGGGAGCTACTTCCACAGTCGTATACCCGTCTGCTCTGGTTCCCCACTTAGGCTTTAGTTCCTGGCTGTGTCTGCCTCCACCCACGCCTCTGCTCAGCCGGCACCCACGCCTCTGCTCAGCCGGCACCCACGCCTCTGCTCAGCCGGCACCCACGCCCCTGCTCAGCCGGCTCTCTGTGTCCAGCGTCCATTCTCTGCTCCCGAGCACTCAGATTTCGCGTGCGTTCTTGACTTAATGGGGTCCTAAGTCTTGCTGCTCTCAGGAACATGTCCCGGAGCTGCCGATGACTCGATGGGTGCCCCAAACTTGCTCTATTTCTTTTTAGCTGGGTTCGGAGCTATAGGTGAGTGTGGAGGGGGTGGGGGTGGGGCGGTTGCTCAGCCCGCGATTGAGTGAGTGAGAGCCCTTTTTAGCCTGGAAATGTCTCGATTCCACGTACCTTCCACGCTGTGCCCTGTTGTGGGGTTCCTCCGTTCGTCTGGACTTGTTTTTATGTCCCCTTGAGGAGTTTTGTGTGTTTCGGTCAGGAGAGGTTAAGAGCTGCTTCTTACTCTGCCGCCATCTTAACCCGGAACCGCAGACATTCTTTTAAAGCCCTTTGGGCATAATTCCAAATTGCCCTCCAAGAATGGTTGAACCAATTCACAACTCCACCAGCAGTGTATTATTGTCTCAATTTTGTCACATCTTCTCCTACATTTATCACTTTCCTTTTCTGTCATATTAGCCAATCTACTAGGTATGAGGTGGCACCTCAGCATTGTTTTGATTTGCATTTCTTTAATTAGGAGGTATTTAGAACACTTTTTCATGTGCTTGTTGGTAGTTTTGATTTCTTCATGTGAAAACTGCCTATTCATATCCCTTGACTGTTTGTCGATTGTGGAGTGGCTTGATTTTTTGTAAATTTGACTTAGTTCTTTTCATAATTTGGAAATTAAACCTTTGTCAGAGTTTTGTCATAAAATTTTTTCCCCAGTTTGTTGCTTTCCTTCTGATTTTTGTAGTATTGGCTTTGTTTATATACAATCTTTTTAATTTGATATAATCAAAGTTATTCATTTCATGTTTTGTAATGTTCTCTATCTCTTGCTTAGTCTTAAATTCCTTTCCCACAGATATCACAGGTATATTATTCTATGTTCACCTATTTTATTTATGATTTCACTTTTTATATTTAATTCCTTTACCCATTTCGAATTTATCTTGGTGTAGGATTTAAGATGTTGATCTAAACCTAGTTTTTCTCATACTATTTTCCAATTTTCTCAGCAGTTTTTGTCAAATAGTGAGTTCTAGTCTCAAAAGCTGGATAAACTCAGGTTTCTAGAAACTGCCTATTGTTAGGCTGTATCTGATAGTTGAGGACTAGATGAATCTGTTCCAAAGAAACTCATCCTCACAAGTTTAGCTACCAGACAGTGAATTGTTTTGGCCATTGTTTGTGACTCAAGAAACAGATCTGATCCAAACGCATGCTTCAGTCAGTGGTTTTCAATCATGTCTGACTCTCTGTAACCCCATTTGGAGTTTTCTTGGCAGAGATACTAAAGTGCTTTGCCATTTCCTTCTCCAGGTCATTTGACAGATAAGGAGATTGAGGTAAAAAAGGTTCACATGGTGTCTGAGACCAAATGAATCTTTACTTCCAGGCCTGGTGCTCTGTCCATTGTGGCATATAGCTACAAAAGCATGCTAGTTCCCTGTCATCTGTTGTTCTCAGGTAGAACAAGGTAAAACAGTGAGGAAAAGGGGAAGAGACATAGCTCTCATATGGTCTACAAACAGAATTGTTTCTACTTTTTTTTAACCCTTATCTTCCATCCTAGAATCAATACTAAGTATTGGTTCTAGGGCAGAAGAGTAGTAAGGGCTAGGCAGTGAGGTTAAGTGACTTGCCTTGAGTCATACAACTGATGAAGTACCTGAGGCCACATTTGAACTCAGGACCTCCTGTCTCTAAGCCTGGCCCTCTATCTGCTCAGCCATCTAGCTGCTCCTGTTTTACTCTTAACCTGTAATCTTTATCCAAGTTTCTCTGTTAGATGAGACACTGAATTCTATCCACATTGATGTTCTTACTGTAGCTAAAACCAGAAGACATATGGTTCTTCTCAGAGAGTTAAATAAAAGCTTTGCCATTCATTTCACCATTACGCCAAGGTAAAAGGGGAATCATTTACTGGATTATTTCACCTTGCACTATTCCCAGAGTGCCAAAAAAAGCCACTGAGAAGATGATTACATATACTGCAATATCTATTACAGAGACAAAGCATGGGACATGACAAGATCTTCTAAGCATTCAGTATATATTTTAATATTAAAGAATTTCAGACAACAACAGAGGTCATGGATAAGAAGGGTGAAAACCTTGTTTGAAAAAGTGGTTTAAGATCCAGGACAGAAAAAAGACCATAGCTTGTAGAGAAATCCAAGGGTGCTAGATACAGAGAGTACCGAATAACATCATAAAGGACAAAATGGAGTATATCTTAACCAAAAAAGGATAACTTTTAAAAAATTGCCATAATTTCTGAATAAGCTATCTCTCTGCAGACAGATCATTATCTGGTTAGTTCATAGTTCAACACAAAAGCCAAATAACAGGAAAAGATAAAGATGAAGACATTCTATATACTATTCATTCAGCTCTAACCTGACCTCTAAAAGGAAAATGGATAGAAATAAAGGTACAGTTGTCCCTCGCTATATTGTATTCACTTATCGCAGGTTCACTGTATCACGGGTTTGAAAAAAAATCTTAATTCTGTATCACAAAGTTTTCACTATATCACAGGATTTACAGATGAATACTGTACCATACATAATGGAAATGCAGTATGCCACTACTGCTTGCTCAAGTTCGGCACACTGTCAGCTGATGGAATAAAAGGCGACCAACCAAAGCGCTGTGTTCTATATCCGGTGGCTGATTGACTCAGTGACTGTAGCACCAGTCTGTTTGCTCTCCTGCACTATGCCCATATGTTCAGCGTCTCTCCTTGTCCACTTCACATCAGTATCTGATCACTGCATGTAGTTTTGCTCTGCAGTGTTGTGTTTTTGTGAAGTGTTTTCGTAAAATGTAGTTAAAATTTCGTGGGTTTATGAGTATAGAAAGTGTTGAAGAGTATATGAAGTATTTGTAAGAGTGTGGGAAAGGTTAATAAAGGTGTGGAAAAGGTTTATAGGAGAACGGGAAGGGTTTATAAAGCCTTAAAATATATATAAATAATAAAATAAATATAACGCCGCTACATCGTGGATTTTCACCTATCAGGGGGGTCTCTGGAACATAACTCCCACTATAGGTGAGGGATCACTGTATTGACTATAACAAGATCCTAGAAAACTTGAAAGCAACACAAAACAATAAGAATAAGCAGTAGGATCTAGGAACCACCACCTCTCTGAGTAGATAGTTAATCATTTTACCAAGAGAACAGATGAGTCAGCAAAGGATAACATTGGCTTGGAATACATTTACATTTTTATAGAGAAATATGAGAGAAGAATATAAATAGTATCCCCTCACAAAATAGCAAAAAAACCAAATTTTTTTTTGTTGAGAAAATGGGTCTTTGTAGAGATTGACATTGAACATATCTATGCTAGATCATCACAGAATTATTTGTAGATGAAACTGAAAAGAAGACAATAACAGCTAACAGTTACATGGTACCATGTGCTGGGTACTATGCTGAGTCCTTTATAAATAATGGTAATGGCACTTAAGAAGTTGAAAAAGACACATTGTCTGGCCTGAGGACTACTGCTGTGGACATACTGTAATTTTCCAAATTTCTCAAAGAATGAAAGATTCCAAGAGATTGAAAAAAAAAATTATAGATTTTACCTTTTCCCCAAAAAGGCAACCAAGAAGAAAATGGTATTATGTTATCTAATCTGGGAAAGTAATTTATCCTAAAATTAGGAAATTTATGTTGCATGAAAGTGTAGATGACACAAAGTTGGGAAAGAAGTCTCTTAAGAAACCTCTTAAGATTTAAAACAGTGATGGGAATGGTTATCCATATTAAATTTAGAGCCTTACACTTGGGTTCAAAAAGGTCAGTTGCACAAATCAGCATGGGGAATGTATGGCTAAATAACAGTTCATGTGATAAAGCCCTGGAGCAGTGATGATGAACCTATGGCACAGGTGCCAAAGATGACATGCAGAGCCCTCTCTGTGGGCACTCAACTACCTTCCCTCTCACTCCTCATTACTAGAAAGGCAGAGGGACTTGGGTGGAGTTACTACTCCCCTTTCCCACTCCACTGTCCCTTACGACATTTTTTTACATCCCTGTCCTTCTATCTAGCAGCCCATTGGGAGCACACAGGCTAAGGTGGACGGTTCCCGCCTGGCAGAGCTGGAGGGGAGGGGAGCGCTCTGGCCACTCTTCTTTTCTTCTCTCTACTTGCTGAGGACATTCCTCACCTCATCCACCCCTCTGTCCAGCAGCCCAATGGGAATGCTTTATCCCTCCCCATGTGATGCAGGGAGGGGGAGCAAACCCAGTACGTGGTGGGGTGATGGGCATGGCACTCCATCTCTGAAAGGTTTGCCATCACTGGCCTAGAGGGTTTAGAAAGTGGTGAAGTCAGTTTGTCACCAGTGGGGCACAATAGGCAGCTGAAACAATTGATATGGTCTTAGTCTGATTTAACAGAGGCTCTGTGTCCAACAAGGCAGGCAGTAACCTTCCTATACTTTACCTAGCCTGCCTCATCAGGAATGTTGAATTCCACTTAGGTACTTTGTTTTAGTAAAGACCTTGGCAAACTAGAGCGCGTGACCAAGAGGTGGCTTGGATGGAGAAGGCATTGGGAACCATAGGACATAGGCTGAAGCAACTAAGTGTGTTTAGCTTTCAGAAGAGAAGAAATGGAGGTGGAAGAGGGAGGCAAGGGACAAGCTAGCTTTCTTTAAGTTTCAAAAGTACTGTCATGTGGAAACGATATTGAACCTGTTTTGCTTGGCCCCAGAGGAAATTATTCAGAAGAATGAGTGGAAGTTACGGAGAGTCAGATTTTAAACTTCATGAGGGGAAACACTAGATAACAATTATAGCTGTCTGCAAGTGAAAGAGACTGCTTTGGGAGTTAGTTGAGCCTCTTTTACTACAAGTAGAATGACTGCTTGTTCAGGGACTGGCTGACCTTCAAGATTTCTTCTATCTCATTCAGATTTTTTGATTAAGTCCTGAGTCATATACCAACTTTCTTATCTCTCCAAAATCTTTGAGAATGGTCTGTACACATTTAGAGCATCCTTAATGAAAACATGAGGGCAGCTAGGTGGTACAATGGAATGGTACAATGCTGTCAGGAAGACTCATCTTCCCATGTTCAAATCTGGTCTCAGACACTTAACTGGGAAACCCTGGGCAAATCATTTAACCCCATTTGCCTCAGTTCCTCATCTGCAAAATGTGCTGGAGAAGGAAATGGCAAACCATTCGAGTATCTTTGCCAACTCCAAATGGGGTCACAAAGAGATGGACATGACTGAAAACAACAATGAAAACAAGTTAAGACAGATATGCTTTCTCAAATTTTTTTTTCTATAACAGACAAAATCTTGTCTTTATAATTCTTACTGAAATGATTAAGAAAATATTTTTCTGATGTGTCTAATTTTTTTAAAAATGAAACATTTAATCCTATATAATAAAATACAGCCTTGGAAAGCTTTCCTATACGTCTGTAAAAATTATGCAACATTGTACGTTTGCTGCTATGAAGATAAATTTGCTGAATGAAATATTGAGTAATTGAATCTAAGTCTAAGCATGAATTTGGATTGCCAAGTATATGAAAGGTATCCAGCACAAAGTTCAAGCAAAAAAAAAAAATTCAAGTGGTGGTGAGCTTCTCCAAATAGTTTTCTTTTTAGCTGAGGAGGAGGAGGAGCAAGAGGAGGAGGGAAGAGGAAGTTATTGTTCTTCCAGGTTTATAAACTTAGTCATCCTCAACAATTCATCTTCACTAACTGCATCTTGCTTCCCTTCCTATTTGCTCACATGGTCACCACCCTAAATTTATGCTAGTGAAAATGGGAGAGGACAAATGGACAATCTGATTGTTAAGTAATACCCTTGAAGTATTAAAATGACTAAAAGAAGGCCTTCCCTCTATTGGGTGTCTCCTCAGTGGAGGAATTATAGAATGATATGAGCAAGAATTTCATGCACCAGAATAGAAAGCATGAATGCGATTGTAGTCTGAATTGGTGGAGGGAATATATCCATGTTGGTGAAAGCACAGATTTATTAGAAATAAGCATCAGCTCTAATTTAGAAAACATGTACCTCTATCTTTTTTTAAGTTCATTGAAAGTTCCAAAAAGTTTCAGAAAGCAAGAAGGGGCAGTTAGATGGCTCAGTGGCTAGACAGCTAGGCCTGGAGATTAGAGGTCCTGGGTTCAAATGTGGACTCAGGTACTTCATAGCTATGTGATCCCTGGGCAAGGCACTTAACTTCAATTGCCTAGCCCTTACTGCTCTTCTGAATTTTTTGAATAGTAGCAATTCTAAGACAAAATGTAATAGTTTAAAAGAAGGTTGGCAAAAACACTTTGTAGAAAAGAAAAATAGTGGCAAATACATTGTCATGTTATAAGCATTTATTTAGGCAAACTATTTGTATGGTATAGTGGGATTTGATTTTGGAATTATAATGATCAAAGGCTACAATAATTTTCCTTCTCAAGTTATTCTGAATTAGGGGAAACATCTGGTTTTCTTCTCTAACATTAAATCCAAATATACTCATATAACTTTTAATTCAAAATTGTAACTATATTAGAAAATTATAGTTTCACATTTCAATCATGTATTAAATGGCATCCAAGTTATCTGTTGATAGGTCAGTAGCAGAAGGGAGGAGGACCTGCGTAGAGAAAACACATGTGGAAAGAGGGGTGTATTTTGTGTACCTCACTTTGCTACTTTGAGCTTCTAAATCTTTCAAAAGGAAAACCCCAAGACCACTTTCAGCTCTGACATGAATTTTAAAGTGGTAGGGCAACAATTGTTTTAGAAGTGGACTTGAAGCTAATTTAGATTAAATAGATGGTTGTTGTGTCACTTGTTATAAGCCAACAGGGGTAATTTATCCTATTTTTCTCTACATAAAAATAATACTGGATAGTCTTAAAATTTGAAATTTGTTAGAGAAGGCATTTAAACCCTTATCTGACTGCAATTGTAATATGAAAAAGTATGCTTTTTTGTGTTCTTTTTCAGCACACAGAAATAAGAGAAAAAGAAGAGAAAATTAAGAAACATGAAGAAAATGAGACTAGACTTGCCATGCAAGTGACAGCTTTGAATGAAAATTTGGGCACAGTAAAGAAAGAATGGCAAGCCAGTCAACGGAGAGTTAGTGAACTAGAAAAACAGATAGATGACTTACGGGGAGAAATTGCAGTATTGGAAGCAACTATTCAAAATAATCAAGATGAAAGGAGAGCATTGTTGGAAAGGTGATTAAATTCTAATATTTGGGGGAAATGTACTTTGAAATTGATTAAAACCAATATGCTGTCATCTTCTAACTTAGAGTTTTTCAATAGATTCACAGCTCCTGCTGGTATTAAATCACCATTTAAAATCAATAATAACTTGTAGTAAATAATAAACATTTAATTTCAGCTATGTTTTAGTTACTTCAGGAGACCTTTTTCTGTTTCATGGGATCTTTTAAGTCCTTTGTAATTATTATCTTTTTATTATCCATCTTCAGGTGTCTTAAAAGTGAGAGTGAAATAGAGAAGCTTCAAGCCAAAGTACTAGAATTACAGAGAAAACTGGATAATACAACTGCAGCCGTCCAGGAATTAGGCCGAGAAAATCAGTCATTACAGGTAAGTCCTGGAGGGTGGGGAAACAGTGTTCATTGTCATTTGTACCATTCCTTCTTATTTTGGAGAGAATATCATTTCTCAATGGAGAGAGACTTTTTATATTCCTTGTTGAAAATTGATTCCACACATTTGTTAATCATCTGCTATGTGATGAAGAGTTCAGAAAAGTAATACTGCCTTCCCTCAAGGAGCTTACAGTCAAGTGAAAAAACAAGACAGTGATCCAGGCATGTTAAATCAGTTTGCTTGACCAGAGGAGAAAGAATGTGCGATAGAGATGCTAGATGAATATATGTCCTCTGGTGTAGACTCTTATTCTAGGAATTCCACCAAACCCTTATTGATTTAGCCTTACCTCACCCTCAAAATAAATGCATTTGTCAGAGGCACCAGCATTTTCTAGTTTACTTTAAAGCCACATGATCCCTAACATCTCTGGGCAATTTAGGATGAACATCAATTTAGATGAACTGTTATTATCTGGATAAACACAACTTTCTGGGTTACAAGTATAATCTCAGGCTAGCTAAGTGAAAGAAAGTAAGTGAATCAAGGAATATATATGTCTTTGGTCTTGTTATAATGAGTATATCCATGTGGTTTGCATATTATTCAATAAATGCTATCATGAGTTTTAAGGGGCTTTTAGGGAGCTATGGCTAATTCTATTCTTTGACATTTCTAACCTAACACATGTATTTTTGAAAAGTAAGTACAGGGAAGCCTTGTTATCTGAGGCTAATTGGTACCACAAAAGGACAATTAAAATGAATCCACTTAAAATGAGGACCAGTGTTTCATAGTAAATAGTGAATAAATGTCTTGTTGGGGAAATACATTGAAAGATGAAATTGAAAATTGTGAAAATGAATTTATTGCTATTCAGCAAAATTTAAGTCTTATTGTAGCTCCGCACTAATTCATAGAACAAAGAATGAATCAGATGTTTCTAAAAAAATGTATGCTGCATCTTTTCCCTTCATATTTGACTGTTGCAATATGATAATAATAAAGAGGCAAACAATTCTAGAGCTTCATCAGTTTTTCCAAGGGCCTTTCTTAATAATTTTTTTAAATTACCCTTATCTTATATCTTAGTATCAGTTCTAAGACAGAAGAGTGACAAGGGCTAGGCAATGGGGTTAAGTGACCTGCCCAGGGTCACACAGCTAGGAAGTGTCTGAGGGCAGATTCGAACCCAGGTCCTCTCAACTCCAGGCCTGGTGCTCTCTCCAGCTGTGCAAAATAGCTGCCCCCCATAATCATTTAATATTAAAATCATTCTCTCTTGAAGCTTCTATTGACTACTGACATAGACACTACAGATGGTAGGATTAAATTTCTATGTTTTTAGTTTATTAGTAAATATTTTTGTGTTATGATGCTTTGTGCTTTCCTATATAATCTTACAGTGTCAGGATGGAAAAGAGGATAGAGAGCTAGCCGCAAAGTTGGAGATCTGATTTCAAGTCCTGCCTCTGACATTTTAGCTTTGTGACAGTGCAAATCACTTAACCATAGCACTCTAAGCAACTCTTAAAGACTCTTAAGGTGCAAAAGATTGTTGATCTGCATATAGTAGTTTCCTCCCTGGGAGTTCCTTGTACAAATGAAATTGTGGGTCCTCAACCAAAACAAAGTGCTTCCAGTACTGTGGGGGTTGTAGAATTAGATCTGGAAGAGGCCCTAAGAAGCCTTCTCCTTTGTTAGAAGAGGAACCTGAGATCCAGTGTCAAGGTTACATAGCCACTTGGTAGTACCTCAGGGACTGGAACTCAGGCCCTCAGCATTCTTTGCTACCTCAGATATCCAAGTCCCATGGTATAAAGATATAAGACAGTGCCAGAGAATATCAGAAGAGAATATGATTGAATGCCAAATAAGGGAAAGGGGCAATTAGTTACACTTTATAGGAGAGAACTAAAGAGAAGCTTTGGCATTACATTCAGTTCTGTAGCAGGCAAGGAAACAGAAACCCTGGTCTGAAGGAAGGACTGATGGTGGAGGGAGGGCAGACATCCAGGCGTAGCCCTGAGTTTGAGTGGGAAAAGAAGGCTTAAGAGAGCAATTCTTCTGAGTTCTTTGAATTCTTTTGACCATTATTTCATTGTTGTTCAGTGTGGGATTAGATAGCTCATTTTAGTTAGTCATAGCTTGGTCAGAGGCAGAGTATGGCCCTTGGAATTTCTGATTTCCTTTGTGGGTATTCAGCTAGTTCCTGACCATACATTCCCAGTATGCATAAGTCCCTTGCACATGAAAAGTTACTCCAGAGCTGCTGCCCAGCCCCAAACAGGAATTACTCTGCCCCTATTTCCCACTTCAATCTTCTGCTGCCACCCTTGCTGCAATGGACCATTGCCTCCCCAGTCTCTTACCTCACCCCTTGGGCCCTTCCAGGAATGGTCATGATCCTCTCTAGCAACATTCTTTATTCACAACCTACTTCTTGTCTACCTTCCATACTAATGCAATGCTGAGGAATCTGTTTGTGATTGTTTGTAATCTAAATGTTTGTATGTAAGTTGGTTATTTGGAACTTGGAACACATTTTCTCATATAAAACCAACATTTTTGGTAATGATTGCGACTCAAGTCAGCCTACAGAAGTCTGTTTAGTCCCTAAACCCCACCTGAAGTTTAGCTCTGTACCTATTGTATTATAGAACTCTACGCACCGGACTTTACTATACACTTCCAAGATTTTAAACCTTAAAATTCTCTTCTTTGACCATAGTCTACTTTTCTCCTACCTCTCCCAATCTCTTATTTCTTCTGGACCGATTCATCATTCTTTCAATGCCTAGATCTTCAGCCTTCCATAAACATCCTGTAATCCTTGATTTTTCTACTCTTTCCCAAACCATTATAAACACAGTTGGTTTCTTTATAGCCTTCTTGTTGCTTTGATTATATTGTAATTTTGTTAGTTGTGTTTGTGTATGTGCTTATAGTATGTATATGTTATATTCTCCCTCACTAGGTTGTATGAATGTTCAAGGCAAGAACCATGTCTTATTTTTCTTTGTTTATTCTCCTACCCCCTTGCGCATATAGTAAAGGAGATAAATATTTGAACTAAGGAATGAAAGACTCTGAAAAGAATGAGTTGGTGATTTCCAATATTATCTGTGCTGAGCAATTTTAGGGATACTCTGCTATAAATCAGCATGATTTGTGATAATTTGTTGTGAAAGACATATATATGTATGTATATGTGTTTTTTTGTGTGTGTGGTAATTAAATTTCTTTTTCCTCAAACGTGGTTTTTATTTTATTTTTTACAGCAGAGTAAGCTTTTAGGAATAATCTGTTGTTCTTAAAAACGATTTATGATTGCTTATTTTTATATGATATATAGTGAAATGGTTTTGTTTTTTTTTATGTATAGATCAAACATACGCAAGCTTTAAATAGAAAATGGGCTGAAGACAATGAAGTACAGAATTGTATGTCCTGTGGGAAAGGCTTTTCAGTTACAGTGAGACGGGTATGTAAAGGAATTTTGGTTATATAAATGAGTGCCAAGTCCTCCCTCAATAATAATGGATATTTAGTCAGTATCCTGAAATCATAACTTGGCAGAAATTGTCTTTTTATTTCATTTAATTAATTATTTAAATAATTGAGAAAGTTTTTCCATGGTTACTTAATTCATGTTCTTTCCTTCCCTTCCTCCTACCCCCCTCCTGTAGCCAATACACAATTCCACTGGTTTTTACATGTTTTTACATCAAGACCTGTTTCCATATTATTGATCACTAGGGTGATGGTTTAGAATCTATATCCCCAATCATATCCCCATCGACCCATGTGATCAAGCAGTTATTTTTCTTCTGTATTTCTGTTCCCACAGTTCTTTCTCTGGGTGTGAATAACATCTTGCTCATAAGTCCCTCAGAATTGTCCTGGATCATTGCATTGCTGCTAGTAGAGAAGTCCATTACATTCGATTGTGCCACAGTGTATCAGTCTCTGTGTATACACAATGTTCTCCTGGTTCTGTTCCTTTCGCTCTGCATCAATTCCTGGAGGTCTTTCCAGTTCACATGGAATTCCTCCAGTTCTTTATTCCTTTGAGCACAATAGTATTCCATCACCAGCAGATACCACAATTTGTTCAGCCATTCCCCAATCGAAGGGCAGACCCTCTTTTTCAAATTTTTTGCCACCACAAAGAGTGTGGCTGTGAATATTTTTGTACAAGTCTTTATCCTTATGGTCTCTTTGGGGTATAAACCCAGCAGCGCGATGGCTAGATCAAAGGGCAGAAAGTCTTTTACAGCCCTTTGTACATAGTTCCAAATTGCCCTCCAGAATGGTTGAATCAATTTACAACTCCACCAGCAATGCATTAATGTTCCAATTTTACCACATCCCCTCAAACATTTATTACTTTCTTTTGCTGTCATGTTAGCCAATCTGCTAGGTGTGAGGTGGTACCTCAGAGTTGTTTTGATTTGCATTTCTCTAATTATAAGAGATTTAGAGCACTTTTTCATGTGCTTATTGATACTTTTGATTTCTTTATCTGAAAATTGCCTATTTATGTCCCTTGACAACTTATCAATTGGGGAATGGCTTGATTTTTTTTGTACAATTGATTTAGCTCCTTATATATTTAAATAATTAGACCTTTGTCAGAGGTTTTTGTTATAAAGTTTTTTTTCTCAATTTGTTGCTTCCCTTCTAATTTTGGTTGCACAAAACCTTTTTAATTTAATGTAATCAAAATCATTTATTTTATATTTTGTAATTTTTTCTAACTCCTGGTTGGTTTTGAAATATTTCCTTTCCCAAAGATCTGACAGGTAAACTATTCTGTGTTCACCTAATTAACTTATAGTTGCCTTCTTTATTTTCCTTCTTTATATTCAAGTCATTCACCCATTCTGAATTTATCTTATCGTAGGGTGTGAGATGTTGATTTGCTTGGCAGAAATTTAATGACAAACTTTAATTAGCATTCACATATTTTATTTGGTTCTTGGTTACCATTCGCATAGTCTTGAGTTTAGACTAAGATTTTGGAGGTCCAAGTTCAGTTATCTGCTTCACCAAGGTTTCACTGGTCTCAGAATTTCCTGAGCCCATTCTCCAATGTAAAAACCAATATCCCTTTGCCTATGTATCTGGAATAATATTTTAGTTCATTACATTATTTAGGAGAAAATTTAGATTGAGATTCTGAATTAAACAGAAATAAGATTATATAATACGTTTTCTATTATAAAACACAATTAAGGGGGCAGTTGGGTGGCTCGGTGGATTGAGAATCAGGCCCAGAGATGAAGGTCCTGGGTTCAAATCTGGCCTCAAATATTTCCTAAGTGTGTGACCCTGGGAAAGTCACTTGACCCCCATTGCCTAGCCCTTACCACTTTTCTGCCTTAGAACCAAGACAGAAGGTAAGGGTTAAAAAAAAACCACAATTATGTAAATTCTTCTTCTATTGATAAATACAATGAGATTTTCCCATTTGGTGAGAAAGGAGAAAAATATCTTTCACATTTAGTGTGAATGTGAATGTGAAAATAATGAAAGAAATAATTTCTCTATGTTAGTAGCAACCCCTCTGTTAGTGATGCCTGGCTGGCCTTACCCTTGAAGTTAAATTTCTCTTGTTTCTCTCATTCACAGCATCATTGTAGACAATGTGGAAATATCTTTTGTGCTGAATGTTCAGCCAAAAATGCCTTAACTCCTTCTTCAAAGAAGCCTGTTCGTGTCTGTGATGCGTGTTTCAACGACTTACAAGGATAACTAGTTATCATGTTCATCACACCAGATTACACTAATAGAGTTTTAATAAATGCACTTCATAGAGTACTTGGACTACTACTTGATTTGGACGGTGGTTGTAATACTTGGCAAAATTGGTATATTTTGAAATGTTTATTGATATCAAGTAAAACTCTTCTATTTTTGTGAGACTTGGGCTCGTCACCTGTTGCTTTCTTTTCACTTACCTTGAAAACATGCCTAGTTTAGAATTAATCTAGTTAAATGTAAATAAATTTTGAACAGAGAATATCAATGTATTTTTTTAAACATAATTTCATTGCTTACAAACATTTAAGTAATCTCACAGCTTCTTTTCTACTTTCTCCAAAGCTAACCTGCAGAAACATACAAGGATTCAATTTATCAGATGTTTGTTTTTGTTGCACGTTAACATACTCCTGTGTTTGTATGCATTAAATGTCCTCTCTACAAAATCATGCACAGCATCACAAAACTTGCCAACCCTCCTTTATTCTTGTATCATTTACACCATAGTCTAGTTGCACCATTTTGATGTAAAAATGTTGCTTAGAGACTTTAAATACACTATATGTTAAGAAAATCCTTTGCTGCAAATTCAAGTCTGGTTTTTGTTTTATCCTATCCTGATTGAGTTCTGTTAGGCCCATTTCATAGATTTCTATGAAACCAGCCCCTTCCTCTGTAATTGTCCATGTCCTTGGGGAGATATCTGAAAGGTCTGAGTATTTCTTTTGGTCTCTTTCTCTTTGTATTTTCCAGATCTTCTCCTCTCTCCTGTTCTCCCCCAAAATAAAAATATCACAAAGAGAATATATGCTATATTCATACTAAAGCATTCTTACTTTCAAGTTGATCTTCTGAGGTTAACCGTTTTATATAACTTTTCCCTTTTTATGTTTCCTTAAGGAATATGAAATTCTCAGTTCCTTAATGTTTCCATTTTTTCTTTTATTTCATATAATCTCCCCAAACTATGTTATATGGCTAATTGACTCTTTTAAAAAACAAACAGAAATCCTTACTTTATGTCTTAGTATCAGTTCTAAGACAGAAGAGCTACAAGGGCTGAGCAGTGGAGGTTAAGTGACTTGCCTAGGCTCACAGAACTTGGAAGTGGCTGGGTCTGGAGTTGTACCCCAGGTCCTCCTCACTCCAGACCTGGCATTCTATCCCCTGTACCACCTGACTGCCCCTAGTCTAATTGACTTATAACTTTACAACTTAAAACTGGTGATTGAAATAGTGTTAACCTATTTATTGAAAAATAGGTTACTGACTAAAGGTTAGTGATCTTTAAGTTTTTAAATATTTCATATTTCTTTGTGTAAATTAGTGGAAAAATTTAAGTGTTAAAATGCCAGCAAATTTTGATCCAGAACTTAGTTTTCCACTTGATCTGAGAAATCTTTTTTACTTTGAAAAAATAATGCTTTCTAGTTATCTTGGAGAGAGACATTTTTGCCTCATCTAATTAGGTACCTCAGAAAGTCCCAAAAATTATAGCCTGAATTGAAACAGGAAGCATCATATGATATAGTGGAGAGGATGCTCAGCTGTCTGAGATACTTGGGTTCTAACCCAATTCAGCCAGATTATCTAGAGTCTTTGGGCTTCAGTGACCTTACTAATAAAATAGAGGGGATGAACTAGATGATCTTGCTGATTTTAAGACTGACCCATACCTAGGGGAAGTCTGAATACTTTGGAGATTGAAAGTGGATGACCTTTATTTTATTATATTGTTTTTATGATTGGAAATGATGGAATTTCCAAAGTAAGTTGAAGTTACTCTAGGTTATTAGCCTTTTCTACCAAAAAAAAAAAAAAAAAGTGAACACAGTGCTAAATGTGAGTCATGAAGACCTTGAGTTCAAATTCTATGTCCCACACTTATGAGCTGTGTGACCCTGGGCAAGTCAATCTTTCTTACCCTCCATTTCTTATAAAATGAAGGGCTTGGACTTTGTGGTTTCTAATGTCCCTTCCAGTTCCAAATCAATGATCCTTTATGATATGTAGCAATCAGAAAAAAGTAAATTATTGATAACTAGGAAAAATGAAAACAAAGCAGTTTTTTCTTTTGCAGTCAATATTTTCTTGGATTGTTTTCAAATATCATGCCATAAACAAAGTTACATATTCCTTAATTATATACACTGTAAAGGAGTCAAATTTTCCTTAGCTGCTAATGGAATCATGCATGTAAATCCTTTTGTCAATAAAAATAAAGTGAATAAGCCCCTGAAAAGGAGATAAGCATAAGCACTCAGGCAAATAGGACAAAGGAAATGAATTGTTTTTCATGAAAGATAGATTGACCAGAGAATTATTCACTCTGAAGAGTTAAAATGGATTTTTTATTTTGAAAATTTCCCAAATAGTTTTTATCCTTGATATCTACAACCATTACATGCAGTGACAGTGGTTTATGGTATCTGAGACAAACAGAAGCATATAGGATCACTGTTAACATAGTTTTTAGAACAATAAATACGAAAATTCCTCAGGATTAGATTCTTGGCTCCCTTCCTCCCTTGCTGTGGGATGCAATGAATGCTCCTTCCCTCTCCACAAGAAAAATACGATGGAGACTACTAAAGAAATGCTCTTAAGTGTTTAATCTGATTGCTTTTCTCATTTCCATCAATGTCACAAGACATTGTCATGCTCTCTCACCAGTGAATGATGTTGATGTTATCACTGCCACAAAGCTCTTTGCTCTTAATTCATGAACCTAAAGATATTTTGGAAACAAAAAGAAATTATCCCTTAAAAAAGATTGAATTATGCTTCTGGGCATATATACTCCAGATGTGTGGCTGCTAGCCTCTCTTCTTGTGTCTATAAATTAGAGCTGGCAGGTCCAGATCTGCGATGTGGCATTACTATAAAGTAAGCTGGTCAATTCAAATCCAGACACAGAAATGATATTTAAAAAAAAAAAAAGGAAGGCCTTGCTGGTTTCGTGTACACCAGACTGTACCTATAGAGCTTTTGTAGAAAGAAGACTGAAAATGCTGCTTGTACAGGATTTGTCTCTTTTGTAATGAAAAAAAGCCAGGGTAGGGGTGGGGGTGGGGATAAACAGAAAACCTCAGTACAGGAGATGAATAGCATTTTGTTTCAACTACCTCTCAGTGTGGAATTGAGCTAATTTTGAGTAGGGCTTCCTCCCGGTAGTGTTACATAATAATTGCCAAAATTATTTGTATCCCATTGCCCCAAAAGAAGTGATTCTTGGTGATTATTTTTAAATTGTACAGTTTTGAGATTTGTTAAACTAATTCTGTTTCTTTAAGCCTGTCATAAAGATGTTTCATTTTTTTTCCTTGAGTAAAGAACAGATTATTATCACACACTTTGATAATCGTAGTCTATATGACCACTGGGAATTTTATATGCACTTTGGTTATTCGACCACAAATATTATCATCCACAAAATCAAATGTGCCATTAACTTAGCATTCCTAGACACAAACTTGATGAATGGTATTCTGTGATGAAAGCGTGCCACACATTATCCTGTCTTAATTGCCATTTGCCTGGATTCTAATTTCTTCATTATCATTGCAGATGTGAATATTGTGCATAGACCTACGGAATTTATGTAAACATGTATAAAATAGAATTTGAAATAACTAAGTTCTTGCTGTGTACAGTAGACTGGTAACACGATGCAGTTATGTGTACATGACATGTACTTCTGGAAACTGGATCATATTCATTATCTGTAGATGGGTTTGCATGAATTTTTTATCTGACTTTTGGATTCTTCATGTGTGTTGTATTTACTACTTGTGATCATGTGCTTGTGCCTTATATCGTGGAAGAGTTAAGTTCAGCGTGCACTGTATTACCTGAACTCAGGATGGGAAGGCAATTGATTCTAATTGTACCTAATGGTGACGCCAAGGGGTGGTACCTACTTCTGTATAAAGAGCATCGGAAGGAGGCTTGTTGCATTTGTTTTTTAATCTGTTAAAAGGATATTAATAAAAACCCTCTTTCTAGCAGTGGTCGTGTATGATAACACCTGGTCTTTTTCCCATCTTGACAAAATGAGACAGAGGTAAATTTGTTCTGAATGAATTTATTTACAGATTGAATAGGAACATAGTACGCTTGGTAAGTATTTTCGTTTGTTTTAACTCTAGAAGTTAAGTAATTAATAAGGAAAAATGCATATTTTTAAAGAGGGATGACTAATTTCCTTCATTGCATCGTTTATCTGTCCCATTTTGCTTTGGTTTTTTTTTCCCCACCATTTGCCCATTGATCCTTGTGTTACAATGACAAGACAGTGAAAAATCTTCGTATCACATTGTAAGCGTGGTACCCATTTGCCCATCTCTGTTTGAAAATTGAGTGCCTGTTGCTTCTCACTGTGTCCAGTATACTTTGAGATGCCAAGTCCACAAAAGGAAACCCCTATGGCTACGCCCCATACAATTTTCTGGGTTTTTGAAGCCAATGGGCAATCTACTGATGTGTTGTGGAGTATTTCTTAGAAGTTAGTTAGTGGGGCTGCCAGGTGGCTCAAGGGATAGAAAGCCTAGAGAAGGGAGGTCCTGGGTTCCAGTCTGGCCTCTCATACTTCCTAGCTGTGTGACCCTGGGTGAGTCACTGTACCCCAGTTGCCTAGCCCTTAACTGGTCTTTTGCCTTGAGGCCAATGCTTTATTATTGATTTGAAGATAGGAAAAGGGTTTTAAAAAGTTAGAATTGCCATATTGTGGGATTACAAAATCTTTATGGACTTGTTTCAAAAAAGTTAAGAGATTTTTTTTAAAAATATGTGTTTTCTCCTTCTCGTGTGGAACTAAATGAGGAAAACTAACCCTTCGTAGGTTTTGTTAATAGGATTCAAAGAATTATAGGGTTTGAAGAGACTTTAGTCGGTTATGTATTGCCTTCTGCCAGTAGGCCTGTACCTGAAAGAACATTTTAGATGTTTCATCATTAAGGACACATCTCTACTTTTCCTTAACAATCTCCACTGAAGAATGAACATCCTTCTTTAGTGAGGAGTCCAAACTCCATAGGCTGGAAGTTATTCCTACGTCCTCCACCTGCCAGTGAATACAGAACAGCCTCACATCACCAGCCACGGCACATCCCTGCATGCTGGAAGGGGGTTGTCCTCAGGTCTGAGTAAACAGCTCACTTTTCTCCCTAATCTTTGCTGTTCTCCAGATTTATCAGTTCTCAGTGCCTGAAAACTGAAGCCACAATGCCTTGGGAATGTCATGTTTACCCGCTCTTCTTCCATTTCAGTGGCTTCATATGCTTTGTTGTAAGGCACAAAGGGACGATGGGATGACACGTATATATGTGTTGGTGCTCGCACACACACACACACTCACACACACACACACACATACCCAAAGTCTTTACAGACTTTAAAGCACCGCGTGCACGCCAATTACGAGTATTAAGTCCCAGCCCACCTGCTCTCTTTTTTCTAGGGTTCTCTATTGAACCTTTGCTTGGGAGCCCCTATGGAGCATATGGAAGAGCCTCCAGGATCCCCAGCAACCCCTAGGCGACACTGAGAACCTCCGGGGTAGAGGAAAGCCCAAGATCCGGAGTCAGGAGCCCGGCTCAAGTCCCATTTCTGACACCATTAAACCCCTTCCTCTCTCTGAGCCTCAGTTTCCTCATTTGTAAAAGGAGCACAAGATCGTTAGTACCTCGTGGTGCTGGGAGAATCAAGTGAGATAATGCGTGGAGAATGCCTTACATGCCTGAAAGCACGTTATGAACATTCACCCACAGCCACCCATCAGTGCCACGCGGGTGCCCAGGACGCCCTCCTCGGGCCTGCCCGTTCTCTTGTTTTCCAACTACCTCCACGTCCTCCACAAACACTGGAGTCCCGTTTTCTGCCTTCTGTGAGGGGAATGCCCCCTCCTGTCCCAACATTCTTGTGTCTTCTTATGGCAGTAAGAAGGCGCCACTCTGCTGGCAATGAAATGTGTCTCCTCACACTTCCCAAAAAACACAGGCAGCTGTTTGGCACAAGTCAGGAAAATTCGAGTTCAAATCGAATTTAAGTTACTTAACTGACTGTGTGACCCTGAGCAAGTCCCTTAACCTCCATCTGCCCACTCTATAGATGCTAGGCATGATAACGTCTATTTCGACTGTTGATTTTTGTCTATTTTTTTTGCCTATAAAACAGATGAAATAAGTAATTGATCAACAACTAGAAGCTTTTTTTATATTAAAAACAAATGGGGTCATTGTTGAGTAAAAGGATTATACTGAGAAAGGGCCTTCAAAATGATAAAAAAAAAAAAAAGTTTGATGTGGGGAAAAACACTGTAAGCTTGAGGTCAAGAGGTCATTTTAATTTTCTGATTCACTCATTGGAAGGGACTTCAGAGGTACCATCTCATTTTACAGAAGAACAAACTGAGGCCTAGGGAAGTTGCACATTGTTCACGTTCCCCCAGGTGAGTAAGTGGCAGAACCCGATCCTCTGACTCGCAAGCCCTGGCTCTTTCCCTCTGGACCACAATTGTACGTGCATTCTTAACCCCAAATGGAGGAACTTTTGAGAAATGAGGACTGTATATCCATCCACTTCTGGGTAAGAAAATGTGAAGCCCCTTCCCCCTTGTGTAGTTTTTCATCGCCAAGGCACGGTTTAAAATAAAAATGACCAATGTTTGCAGCGGGGAAACTGAGGCTTGGAGATGTTAAATGGTTTTCCTTAGGTCAATAAACTTGTGTCCAAAATGAGATTTGAACCCGGGTCTTTCCTGACTCCAAGTGTAGGCCTCTTTCCATCATACTAGCAGTTTTCAAAGTGTGTAGGGATCTTGGGGGTTCTTAACCTTTTTTTGCACGTGTCATGGATTGCTTTGACAATCGGTTAAGACAATGAATCCCTTGCTGGAATACTGTTTTTAAATTTATAAAATACATAGGTTTGCAAAGGAAACCAATTATATTAAAACATTTATATGAGCGTATATATATTTTTAAAAACCGATTCTCAAGAACTCCTGGTTTAGAGACAGAACATCTCCCTCCACTTCCTCATTTTAATCTTACCGGGACATCTTTCAGGGCTCCTGGAAACATTACCAAATATTCTGAGAACCAGCATGTTTGGCCTCAAGCCCTCGCGAGGAGCCCCCCAAATGTATCCATCTGTCTGTTTCTACTCAGGTGGTCTCCCTGAGCTGAACCATCCTATTCCAGAAGGGGGCAGGTCCCAAGAGTTTCATTAGAATCATCACTTAAAGCTAAATCTGTAGAAAGGAAGCCTGACTGGCTGAAGAGCTGGCCTTGGAGCCAGGAAAAGCTGCCAAGTCCTGCCTGTGCCGCCTCCTGGCTAAGCGGCTGACCGGTCACTCGAGGCTGCCCTGAGGCATTAAACTACAGAGAAGGTGGAGCTGGCAGAGGCCTCATCCTCATTCTGTCACTGAAGTCACAGGCCGAGCCTCTGTCACGAGCCAGAAGGCGCCAGCGAATCCAGTCGCTGCATGATGGCCTCTAGATCTCCGAGGATTCTGCAGGCAAAGTACGCGAGGAGCTCTTTGTCTCGTATCTCTTCATGTAGCAAGAGGCTGCCATTGTTATTTGTGCCATCCATGTTTTCTGTAAGAGTTAAAAAAAACAAACTCCTTTTAATAGTAAATAATAATTTCATTATTATTTATATTAATAACATAATAAATAATATAATATTAATATATTAGCAATATATTATTAAGAATAAATCAAACTCACATTTTTAATTTGGATCCATATTTTCCATCTATTTATACTTGCACTAAACATCGGAGCCCCTTTTTTTGGGTGGGGGGCCTCAACCTATGGTTCCATCCATGGAGAGGATGCTGGGTATATACTATTGTAGGGCATCAATGGTGCCACCGAATCACACAGTTGCATAGTGGGTGGGAAGGGAATTCAGTGACTTACCCACTCTTTCCCAGTCGGAATCAATCAAGGATGTGACTTGAAACCTACTTCTTGGCATTAAAGCTAGCCATCTACCCACTACATTATGCTGTATCTCCCTTAGTTCATTTCATGTTTTCTTACTTGTGAAGTTTTGTGAGAACATAGAAGCATTTTGTATAAATTCATTCATTAGAAAATGCTACAACATAGCTCACATAAGAAAAGCAATAGTAAACAAAACATTAAAGTGCAGGGAAAATGAATGGTGTGGAAAAGAGAATGGAGACAGAAATCCTAATGTGAACTAGCAGTGAGCTATAATCTCAAGGGACTGGTTTCTTGATGAATAATGGATTCTTTTGTCTATCATAGGAATTCTTATGTATCCGAATACCTAAGTCTGCATCTCTCCCAACTAGAAACCCAACCAGCCCTTGGCATCATCCAGACGTAGGTCAGTTACTTGGGATCATGGAATTTTGCTAAATGGTGAGCAGGCAAAAGAAGGGAAACTCCTTGCCCCATTCAGAGGCAGTCTGGGTTCTCTCATTGTCGCATGGAAGATGGCAACATTTGTAGGAGGAGGGTGTTTTGAACTTTACGATGACAGAAAACTCTGGCTTGACTGGGTGAAGCACTATAGTCCATCTAGACAACACAGAATTGGACACATCAAAAAAAGGGCCAACTCCTTTCTGTCCTCTTGCCAAAATACTTCTTATTCTTCATAATTTTTTAAACCCTTACTAGAATCAATACTGTGTATTGGTTCCAAGGCAGAAGAGGGGTAACTCTAGGCAAAAAAGGTTAAGTGACTTGTCTAGGGTCACCTTAGCAGACCTGGATCCAGGACTTCCTGGCTAGCTTAGCTCTCAATCCATTGAGCTACCCAGCTGCCTCCATTCTTCATTTTTTTTTTAAATAATGATGTCCTAGGTGGATTATTTTCTCCTGTAAAATCTGAAAATCAGAAGACATAATTAAGTGAAATACTTACTTTTGCTGCTTCTGTTTGTGCTTGCAACAAGAAGGCTGCTATACACTGTTGATAACGGTTTTCGTGTTGTAGAAGGAAAGCATTTTTTAGCCCAAAGACTAGAATGAGACAATTACAGTGACACAAGTTTAACTCAGTATTCAGTAATAAAATCTGAATAGTTTCCAGTTGCATTGATGAGGATTTGTTTGAGGGAAATTGGGGCTCGTGGAAAATTTGCAAGATAGAGCAGATAGAGAAAGTGAATTGTGAATGATGTCATGAGGAATGTGATGAGACTTGAGGAAATGTAATGTATAGCATCATGGACTTGAAGCTGGAATGGGTCTAAGAGGGGATCTGGTTTGATCCCATCATTTTGGAGCTGAGGAGTCTGAGACTCTGAATAGCTAAGTATTTGACTAAGGTCACATAGGTAGGAAGTAGCTAGAATTCAATGGTAGACTTCTGACACCAAGCTGGTGCTCTTTCCATGACTTCATCCTGCTTCCTAATTATCCATGCAAATGATGGGAAATGGCCCATTCTTCATGGAACAACCTAGACTTTTTTTTAAAACCCATACCTTCCATCTTGGAATCAACACTAAATATCAGGTCCAAGTTAGAAGAGTGATAAGGGCTAGGCAATGGGAGTTAAGTGACTTGTGACACAGCTACGAAGTATCTGAGGCTAGATTTGAACCAAAGAAGAAACTTTTGAAGATTCAAGCTAGACATTTTAAAAATTTGTTTTCATGATAAAAATAGTGATATTAGGAAACAGTGGTGGGACAGAAGTAGTTCTCACACCCCATTAGATCCCCTTGCTTTCTAAAGAAAAAAGTAGCTGGATGACTGGGAAGATAGTGGCTTAGATGGAGCAAATCTTAAAACCTTTGCACCCTTTCCACACCAAGATAGAAAACAATGAGCTTCGAGAACAAAGAGGACCAAATCTAACAGGGGGACAGAGCATGGGGACCCTACTGCTGGACAGCTAAAGAGGTACACCAAGAAAAAGGCTTGAATTCTTGAACTGTCAGGTCTGAGGGTATAGAAAGGGAATCCCAGAACCCCTCCCCCACGTGCTGTGCAGAGTCTCCAGAAGAAGAGGAAGAAGTTCAAGCAAATTGGACACAGGCTTTGGAAGATCTCAGAATTCAATTAACTCAAGAACTTCGGGAACTCAAAAAGCAATCAAGAGAGGCTGAAGACAATTTGAAAAAGGAAATACATAAACTAAAACAAGAAAATAAAGTCTTAAAAGCCAGAATTGGCCAGCTTGAAAATGAAGCAAAGAAGGCAAAAGATGATCTACAAAGAAAATCAGACCAGAAGGAGAAGGGTGACCAAAAAGCCAGGGATGAAATTCAGTCTTTAAAAAATTGAACTCAACAACTAGAAGCAAATGACTTCACAAGGCAGCAAGAATACATAAAACAAAATTTAAAAAATGAAAAATTTGAGGAGAATATGAAACACCTCATTGATTCAACCAAAGATCTGGAGAACAGAGCTAGAAGAGATAATTTAAGAATTATTGTTTTATCAGAACATCATGACAAAAGAAAAAGAAATTATCAGAGACAAGTGCCCTGAGATTCTTGAACAAGAGGGAAAAAAGTGGAAATTGAAAGAATCCACAGATCACCTCCTACATTTAATCCACAACTGACAACTTCCAGGAATATTATAGCCAAATTCAAAAACTACCAGACCAAGGAAAAAATATTACAAGCAGCTAAAAAGAAGTCATTCAGATATCAGGGAACCACAGTTAGGATAATACAGGTTCTGGCTGCATCTACCTTGAAGGCCTGGAAGGCATGGAACATAATATTCCAGAAAGCAAGATAACTGGGTCTACAATCAAGAATCAACTCTCCAACCCAGCAAAACTAACCATATACTTTCAGGGGAAAGTATGGGCATTCAACAAAATTGAAGAATTCCAAGTTTTTGCACAAAAGAGACCGGGACTAAATGGAAAGTTTGACACTCAACCACAAATATCAAGAGAAAGATGAAAAAGTAAATAAGAAACAGAGGGAAAAGAAAGAAAACTCATAGTCTTTTAAGCTTGACTCTTTAAGGGCATAAATAAGATCTAATTATCTGTATTACTAGGTGGAGAAATGCTATGTATAATTCTTTGTAGTGAACTCTATACACTATTATAATATTCACTATTATAGCAACCAGAAGAATAATTCATAGGGAGAGGACAGGATACTAAATGGTCTAAGAT
>NC_058134.1:238895210-238926509 GCF_016433145.1 Gracilinanus agilis
CTAACAAACAAAAATCACATGATTATCTCAATAGATGCTGAAAAAGCCTTTGACAAAATACAGCATCCATTCCTATTGAAAACATTGAAAAGTATAGGAATAGAAGGACCCTTCCTAAAAATAATAAACAATATATACCTAAAACCATCAACAAGCATTATATGCAATGGGGATAAATTAGAAGCCTTCCCAATAAGATCAGGACTGAAACAAGGATGCCCATTATCACCTCTATTATTCAACATTGTACACTAGCAGTAGCAATTAGAGAAGAAAAAGAAATTGAAGGTATCAAAATAGGCAATGAGAAGACTAAGCTAGCACTCTTTGCAGATGATATGATGGTCTACTTAAAAAATCCTAGAGAATGAACTAAGAGGCTGGTAGAAATAATCAACAACTTTAGCAAAGTGGCAGGATACAAAATAAATGCACATAAATCATCAGCATTTCTATATATTTCCAACACATCACAGCAGCAAGAGTTAGAAAGAGAAACACCACTTAAAATCACCCTAGACAATATAAAATACTTAGGAATCTATCTACCAAAACAAACAAAGGAATTATACGAACACAACTACAAAATGCTTTCCAAACAATTAAAACTAGATCTAAACAATTGGAAAGCCATTGATTGCTCATGGGTAGGACGAGCTAACATAATAAAAATGAACATTCTACCCAAAATAATTTACCTGTTTAGTACCATATCTATCAAACTACCAAGAAACTTTTTTACAGAATTAGAAAAACTATAACAAATTTCATTTGGAATAACAAAAGATCAAGAATATCAAAGGAAATAATGAAAAAAATGTGAAGGAAGGGGGCCTAGCAGTACCAGATATTAAACTATACTATAAAGCAGCAGTCATCAAAACAAAATGGTACTGGCTAAGAGACAGAAGGGAGGATCAGTGGAATAGACTTGGGGTAAGTGATGTCAGCAAGACAGTGTATGATAAACCCAAAGAGCCCAACTTTTGGGACAAAAATCCACTATTTGACAAAAACTGCTGGGAAAATTGGAAAACAATATGGGAGAGATTAGGTTTAGATCAACATCTCACACCCTACACCAAGATAAATTCAGAGTGGGTGAATGACTTGAATATAAAGAAGGAAACTATAAGAAAATTCGGCAAACACAGAATAGTATACTTGTCAGATCTCTGGGAAAGGAAAGATTTTAAAACCAAGGAAGAGTTAGAAAAAATTACAAAATATAAAATAAATAATTTTGATTACATTAAAATAAAAGGGTTTTGTACAAACAAAAACAATGCAACCAAAATCAGAGGGGAAACAACAAATTGTGAAAAAATCTTTATAACAAAAAACTCTTAAAGGTCTAATTACTCAAATATACAAGGAGCTAAATCAATTGTACAAAAAATCAAGCCATTCTCCAATCAATAAATGTACAAAGGGACATGAATAGGCAATTTTCAGATAAAGAAATCAAAAGTATCAATAAGCACATGAGAAAGTGTTCTAAATCTCTAATAATCAGAGAAATGCAAATCAAAACAACTCATCACCTCAGGCCTAGCAGATTGGCTAAAATGACAGGAGGGGAGAGTAATGAATGTTGGAGGGGTGTGGTGCAGAGAGGGGGCATAACAGTTTTGCAGGCTTTGCTGGAGATTTCTTCTGTCAGTTAAAGAGAGTTTAGAATCTTGGGAAAAAGTTCAGTTGGCCCTGGAAACTCGTGGAGAGAGTCAGGGTCCATCTGAGCTCCTTCTTTAGATTGAAACCTGGCCTATATTTTGCAGCTTTTCTTTTAAAATTGTTAGTTTATCTAATTCCTTTGAATCTCCCTAGCTTACCTTATTCCCACCTTCATTTTCCCTACCTAAATGTCTCAGAAGTTTTGAAAGGAGAGTAGATCTGAGAGTTAGTTCAAATCTGATAGTTTAGTCAAACAGGGCTCACCCTTGTTACAAATTTACCTATTGAATCATTGTATCCAGTTTTCCTACCCCTTTTGACTACAAACCCTCTGAGGGCTGAAGTAGGCTGGTCCTACTCAGTCTCACGTTCCTGCCTCCCTTCCCCCACCTGAAGCTTTCTCTAAGTGGCTGTTAGGGTTACCTTGTATTATTGTTATATATTATTATTATTGTTACCTTGTTACCCTGCCAATCAACCCTAAAAAACAATAAAACCCCATTTGTCTTTAATCAAAACCCTTTGGCTATTTCATTAGTTGATTAGTTAGAGAGGGAGGAGGAGAGAGAGAATAACATTCTCTCTGGAGTTTGGGGAAAGCTGAAGGTGTCCATTTTGGAGGAAGTGAAACTTCAATACTTCCTCTAGTCCCTTCCTGTGAAACTGACTAGAAGCCTCAAGTCAGTTTCAAGCTGTTCTTGGCTGGCTCTAACCTGGCTCTGTAAAGTTTCTCCTTTACTCCAAGGGCTCAGTCTGTTTCCCTTCAGTGTTTTGTCTCTAACCTGAGTATCCAGTCTGTGTTTCCCTGCTGCTCTTGCCTGCCTTAGATTAACTCATCCTCTCCCTTGCAACTCTTTATACCTCCGTGTTATATTCCCTAAACTCAGACATTCCCTTATTTCTCCTACCATCTCAACTACCAACCTTCATCATTGTACCTTCCTCATCCGCCTTAGGGACTCACAAACCCTATCCACAGTGCTCATCCTCAATTCCAACCATACCTTGCCTTAATTTCCCTATTACCTAGCCTATTCCCTTGATTACCTCTAGCTTCAGTCCCTTATTACGTCCTGCAAATTCCCTTACTACAGGGGATGTGGCAAAATTGGGACATTAGTGCAATGCTGGTAGAGTTGTTTGATCCAACCATTCTGGCTGGCAATTTGGAACTATTCCCAAAGGGTGCTAAAAGATTGTCTGCCCTTAGATCCAGTCATAGCATTGCTGGGTTTGTACCCCAAAGAGATCATAGATAAAAAGACTTGTACAAAAATATTTATAGCCGCACTTTTTGTGGTGGCAAAAAAACTGGAAAACGAGGGTATCCCTTCAATTGGGGAATGGCTGAACAAATTGTGGTATCTGTTGGTGATGGAATCCTATTGTGCTCAAAGGAATAACGAACTGGAGGAATTCCATGTGAACTGGAATGACCTCCAGGAATTGATGCAGAGTGAAAGAAGCAGATCCAGGAGAACATTGTACACAGAGACTGATACACTGTGGTAAAATCGAAAGTAATTGGCTTCTGTACTGCAATGCAATGATCCAAGACAATTCTGAGAGACTTATGGAAAGAATACTACCCACATTCAGAGGAAGAACTACAGGAGTAGAAACACAGAAGAAAAACAATTGCTTGAACACATGGGTTGATGCAAACACGATTAGGATGTAGACTCTTAATGACCACCCTAGTACAACTATCAATAATATGGAAATAGGTCTTGATTGATGACACCAAAAGAAACCAGTGGAAATGTGTGTTGGCTACTGGTGGGGGGGGGGGGATGGGGGGAGGGAGAGAGAGCAACATGAATCATGTAACTATGGAAAAAATTTCTCTAAAAAATAAAAAAAATTTAAAAAAAGAAAAGAAAAAAAGTAGCTGTCCAAACAAAATGCATGAACAAATGAAGATATGACTCACACCTTTGCCACCTAAACACACACACACACACACACACACACACACACACACACACACACACAGTCAAATGTGAGAAAGCCAAACAATGTTGGCAGAGCCTGCAAGTTGTAGACTACTTTATTCCTCTACTACTGTATAGAGACCATGCAGGGTACTATTCTGGGAGGAGATGCCTTTTAGCCAGCAGACCCGCTTTTAAAATGCCTCTCTCAAATGATTGCCATGGGAAAAAAAGTATAAATCTGTCATCCCACCCATTCTTTGTAGTCCATCCATTTATTTTCAGAACCTAAGGGAGAAGTCCCAGTCCTTGGAGTCTCAAGAGGTAGATGTAGGTCAGAGAGGGCTGACAGAAGACTGGTGGTTTTTTTTAGTTGACCATTAATCCACATATGCTCCCCTGACTTTGCTTTTACTGACTAAATACAATAAATTTAGTGATGACAGAACTTCTTCGAGGCAGGACAAGCTCTGTGGGAGAATATTGATTTCCATTATAAAATGCAATTGGCTATCTCATCTCTGATCTGAAGTAAAGGGTAGATTTTGAACAATATAGCTACATGATGCTTTCTTGTAGAACAAAAAGTTTATAAAATAACCTTTCTAAATATATATACCTAAAGATCCATTTTTTTTTTACAGTATGTATCTTGTCTGATCAGTTGGAATCTTGGGAGGGGAGAGAGAAGACAAGAGAGAAAGAAATGGCATTCCTCAAACAAAAATGACCTAATGATGGAAATATAGTAAAAGGAGATATTCCTGTGTATATATAAGGTACAGAAAGGGATTATGTCTATGGTAGTCCCAATAGTGTCCAATTATGAAAAAATTCCATTAAAATGGGGCAGCAAGGTGGCTCAGTAGACTGAGAGCCGGGTGCTGAAGTCAAGAAGACTTGGGTTCAAATATGACCTTCAATACTTCCTAGCTTTGTGAGCCTGTGCAAGTCACTTAACCCCAATTGCCTAGCTCTTATCACTTTCCTGCCTTAGAATCAATATTTAGTATTGAATCTATGACAGCAGATAAGGCTTTTTAAAAAAGGAAAGCCCCAGGAGTTTTACCATCTTTGTTCTTGTGACAGTCTAGCTAAATTCTTCCTCTTTGCTGGCTTAATAACAAGTAAATTACTCACGTGTGTGTGTGTGTGTGTGTGTGTGTGTGTGTGTGTATGTGGTTTCTCATGTTATAAACAATGCTCTTCAATTTAATTAATCACAGCTCTTACAACAATATGGAAGTGTGTTTTGTAATACATGTAATGATAATACATGTAATGGTCCAGATCAAATTACTTACCATCTCTGAGTTGGGGCAGGGGAGGAGATAGTTTGGATCTTATAATTTTGGAAAACATATGTTGGAAATTATTATTACACAAATTAGGAAAATAAAATATCTTTGAGTTAAAAAATAAGTTAATTCAACAAATTTATTAAGTGCCTACTGTAAACAAAAGAAAATATGATATAGTGGCTAGAGGACTAGTCTTAAAACCAGATGTGAGCCATTCCTATGTTCAAGTCCCAGTTCTAACATATCTTGACCATTTACTCTGGATGATTCTTGTAAACCATCGCTGTCTCAACTCATTGCTCACAAGTATGCTCTTGAGGGCAGGGACTGCTTTTTGCTTTGCTTGACATCCTCTATGTTTGCTTTATTTGGAACCAGACCTAGGATTCCTTTCACAGTGAAGAAATCTCCTACCCATATAGATATCAGCCCCTGCTTAACACTTTAGAGTATCACAGAGTTGTCTGCAGGGCAAAGGAAAAACACTGACATGTCTAAATAATTTTTCCAGAGTCATACATCTAATATGAGTAAGAGTCAGGATTTGAATCCAGATCTCCACAATCCCATTTCTGAGACTGGCTATCTCACCTATGCCTTGCTTTCTGTAAAAGGGCAACAAGGATAAAATCCAAAGAACCTGTCCCTGCCCTCAAGGAGTTGAGGAATATACTACTGAGGAAAGGGGATGGTTTAATTTCATTTGTTTAGTTCTCTCTTTCTTTTTGATTTTACAATTTCCAGTTTAATCCAGACTATCTTGCTATGGACATTAATTTAAATAACTAATCCTAGATTCCCCAGAGGAAAGTCCTATAGCATCCTAGAACTTTTTGTATGCTAGACAAGTCCCAGAGTATCACACAGTGTCTCCCTCTGTAGCCCCTCTCACAAATAGGAACCTGCTCCAGAGCTATCCCTCTCACTCATCTAGGTTACTTAGCCATATTATACCTGATCTCAACCATTAGGGATTTGGGATTTGTTCAGTGTGGACACCCCACCAATGGGGCAGATGACAGGATCTTTTTGGACCCAGTGGATGGTCTTGATGAATTTCTGTAGTCAACATTTTTACCCACTGGTGGCCAACTCTGGGGCTAAACCTCACAGGACATGGCTAGACTAATAGAAATACTTTAGATAGAATATTGTAGATAGCAATTTAATGACAGAATCAGGCCCTGACTTACGTGGACACAATAAATTCAGATTTATAAAATCAGATTCTAAAAATACACAGTATGAATCAGAAGAGATGCTGAACCCAGGGCTTCTTCCAACTTCACCTTTCTATCCATACTACCATCTTACTCTTCATTCTTAGCTCGATATGACAAATGAGGAAAACGAGGCCAAGGGAAAGAATTGAGCTAGGAAGTACAGCATAGAAGCCACAATTCTGAATACTGAGTCTAGAATGATTGGGTTCAGATCCCTACCTCAGAGCCTTCCTAGCTATGTGACCTTGGTCAAGTCAATGAACTAATTTCTCTAAATCTCTGTTTCCTCATCAATATGTGAAAGAATTGGACCAGATGACCTCTAAAGTCCCTTTTAGCTCTAAGTTAATGATCATTTGGTCCTAAAATAACAGATTCCAGATTAAAAATCAGGTTAAGGGACTTGAAATCCATCCGTTTTCCCTACCTGGCATTCACCATACCCTACCTGCAGCTTCCAGTACTTTTCCTTACTCCACTTCTCTTTCTCCAGACTAACTCTGTTAAAAGGATTCTTCTTCCTAGAGAACTTGAAGGATATTCCAATCACATTTTTTTTTTTAAAGCTGGCCAGATTCTTTCTATAGGGGTAAAATCCAATTATATTCAGTAATAGGATGATTCAGATTATGGTGGGTATCAGATTTCGGTGTGGCCTCTATGTTGTTAACCAATTGGGCAATGGAAAATTTTGATGACAAACAGAAGCAGTGCCACAAAGGCAGGAGTCTACCTGATACATGGAATGGGTCAATACTTTTAACCACCAGCCGGTCCAAAGGAATGGGTTGATCAAGTACGGTACAAGAACCACCTTCTTTAATCATCGCCTGTAGCTCAGGGGTAAGGGTGGGGCAGACTAAACCCGTGTCTGAGCCCCCAAGTTTCTGAAATGAAAGAAGGATATTATTCAATAAATTCAAAATAAAATACTAAAATTGCGACTTATCCATGATACTTTTACATTGTAAACAGCCCTATCAGATGCTTCCTGGGCCCTGAGAATAAATAATTCCTCAATAACTTAAATTGCAACTAAAGTTCCTCCCTCTATAAGAAACCTTTACTCTGAGATTATCTTCAATATATCCTGTCAATATCTTGCTTGAACATAGTTGTTTGCATGTTGTCTCCCCCACTGGACTATGAACTCCTTGAGGGCAGGGACTCTTTTTGTTGTTGTCTTTTGTTTTTCTTTTTGTTGTCTTTCTGACTTTTCTTTCTATCTTCAGCACCTAGCAGAGGGCTAGGCACATAGTAAAGACTTAAAAAGGTTATTTCATTCATTCATTTGCTTAAAAAAACCCCAAACCTTTACCTTCTGCCTCAGGACCAATACTAAGTATTGGTCCTGAGGCAGAAGAGTGGTAAGGGCTAGGCAATGAGGATTAAGTGATTTGTCCAGGGTCACACAACTGGGAAGTGTCTGAGGCCAGACCTGAAGCCAGGATTGCTCATCTCCAGTCCTAGCCCTCTATCCCCTGAGCCACCCAGCTGTCCCTGTTTTTTTGTCCCACTTTTGAAATCCATGGTCACTGGGCTTTTATCACCATTACACTCATGAGAAGATTCCCTTTCCTAAAATTTCAAAACCTTTTTGGAGTAAGAGGAAAGGATGAAGAGGGAAGAAATGATTCTAGCCATGCTAAAACTGGGATCCAATCACAAGGGATGCTACAAATGGCACAGGCTCCAGATAAATTCTGGACCCTTGAGTCTGCAAATTGTTGCAATCAATTTAAAAATAAGAGATGAGGCAATTTAAAAGAGATGGAAATGATCCTTATTTGCATAATGGAAATGAAATGCAAAACTTCATAAGAGATTAGTAATAATTTGACAAAAAAAATAATGGTATGACTTATGGATGATTCCATGACATGAACATTTTGACCATAATGCTTCTTTCAAGATCCTGTTGGTTTTGACTGTCAGTGGTAAGCCATCGGGTGGCATTTAAAGTACTTGACAATCTGGCTCCAACCTCCTTCTTAAAGCTCACTTCACGTTTTCTCTAACTTACAGACAAACGAGCCCACCTGTTATTCTATTATATGACCCTGAATCCCGATGCCTTTGTATCGATTTTTCTCTTGCCTGGAACGCTCTCCTCCTCACCTCTGTGCTCCATTCAGTGCTCCACTCATGTTCTGCCTCTTTCATGGAGTCCTTTCTAATCTGGGAAATAATGTGTTCTCCCTTTGCCAAATTACATTGGCTCCCCCTCTACACGCATCGAATGTAAGTTCCTTGGGGGCAGGAAACTTTCATTTTTGGCACAGCATCTTCAGGGCCCAGAGCGATGGGAAGCATTGGAAGGAATCAATTCATCAAAGAGGGGATGGTAGGCAAGTAGTCACACTCTCTTTCTTAACTAAAGAAATAGTTTCCCTTCCTTGACCTCAACTCTTTCCTTCCAAAAAGCTATTTTATCAAAGAGAGCGCAAGCATCTCCTCTCTCACCTCCTAGTCCAAGCTCTGGGGATGCTTACTAAAGGGGAAATGGAAGTCAGGCAGGAAATTCTTGGTTCCCCTTAAAACTGGAGGCAGACAACAAGGTTAAGCTATAGAAATATTTCAGTCTCTAAGGGATGTTGTGGTCTCATCAACCAGGTGCCTCTCATTAACTGTCCAATGCATCACTGTAGCCCCATCATTCTTTTTCAGGCAGGAGTCTTACAGTTGGAAAAATAAAATTTGGGTATTTCTGACTTCCAGTGGTGGCCTTTGAGATGGCAGTAAGCTTGGGATTGCATCTGTTATTTCATTGGCATGATTGGGGAGTTGTGGAGGGAAAGGAATAAACATTAAGCATCTATTATATGCCAAACACTGTGCTAAGCTCTTGATAAATATTTCCATTGATTTTCACACAACCTTGGAAGGCTATTATCCCCATTGAACAGCTAAATAAACTGAGTCCCAAAGAGGGTGAAGGAACTTGACATGGCACCCCTGCTTGTCCAGTGCTTTTTCGGTGATATCTGTCAGACTCATATCAATGCATGAAACAATTCAAGAAGGTTCTCTACATTAAGATGGTAATTGAATGGACTTGATGGCTCCCCACAGAACAGTAGGGACTCAGAAGAGATAAGATAACAAACAGAGAGATTCATATTGGGTGCAAACAACTTGTAATGCGTTTACATTTTTGGAAGACATACACAGAGGATGGAAGCAAAGGGCCATAACAGAGGAGGAATATAAAAGAATGACATGGTCCTGTAGTGACAGTGGTAGAAGCTCACATGAATCGAGGCTATTTTATGAGCAACATAAAGAAAAACAAAAATGTTTTCTAATTTTTTATATCTGTATTGTAGGCAAGATGAAGATCAAAGGAGCAGCTAGGTGGTCAGAGAGCTAGATCAGGAGGACCTAGGTTCAAATCTGACCTCAGACATTTTCTTTTTGCTTTTTTTAAATATAATTTTCTTTGTAAAAAATATTTCCCTGTTGTTACATGATTCATGTTGTCTCCCTCCCCTTTTCTTTCCCTGCTTCTGGAGCTAACAGGCAATTCCATTGGGTTGTACATTTATTATCACTCGACACCTATTTCAATATTGTTCATTTTTGCAATAGAATAATCTTTTAAAACCAAAACCCCAAACCATATACCCATATAAACAAGGCCTCAGACATTTTCTAGCTGTGTGACCCTAAGCAAATTACTTAACCCCAATTGCCTAGCCCTTACCTCTCTTCTGCCATAGATTTTATGAAGGTAAGAGTTTTTTTAAAAAATCAAGGGAGTAATAGGATCAATGATTGGGATTATTAGGGTAATGGTAATAGACTAACCCCATCGGTTGAGGAACATCATTCAATGAACTCTATTGGAAGTTTTAGATGGGTATGTCTGCCTCTGTTCTTTGAAATCCTGAACCCGATACCTCTATACTTGAAAACCAAGTACAGGAGATCTTCATAATCCACGGTTAATAGATGTCAGAAAAAGACCAATCCAAGAAGCTCAAATAATTCAACTCAATTCCATTTCATTCAATTCAACGAATATTTATTTGGCAACTGCTACATAGAAGACACTGTTGCTGGGCACTTCAGGATATGAAGACAAAAACTGAAACCAATCTCTGCTCTTCAGTGTCTTACGATTCCAGCCAAGAAACAGATGGAAACAAAACCTCTCTCTGGATCTGAAATGATTTTGGCTTATGAAGTTGGAATGGGTTGGAGCCTGGCCTCCAGTCCTTTTCTCATGCCTTGGTTTAAAGAGTCGGGCTCACTGGTCCTACCAAGCAGTGCTGGGTGGGAATGGAGTTAAAAAGCTGTAACTGTATATTAGTCTCAGCACGTGAGCTCCTTGGTCTCCTGGACCTCAACATAATCACTTCTTTTGTAAAAGGCATCTCTTCAGAGGCAGCTGGTGGCAGAGGATTGAGTGCTCAGGATTCTGGAGGACCCAAATTCAAATATGACCTCAGGCACTTATTAGTGGTGGGATCCTGGGCAAGTCACTTAGCTTCTGTTTGCCTATTTCTTTATCCACAAAATAGGGATAATAGTAGTGCTTACCTTAGAGGCTTGTTGTAATGTTCAAATGAGATAGTGTTTGGTAGATACTTTAGAATTTCTTAAATAATATTTCTTAAATATTATTAAATATTGAAGAAATAAAATTTCTTAAAAATTAAACATACTTAAAAATATGGTAGATACTTTAAAAATTCTTATTCCTTCCCTCTGAACTGTTGTAGAGCCCTCCAGAGAGCTCTGCCCCAGGAGAGAATTTAGAATACGGTCCTTTGGCAACACAGAAATAATAGAGCTTTAGCACCTGATTACTAAGAACAATTAGTTAAAATAAGCTT
This sequence comes from Gracilinanus agilis, assembly GCF_016433145.1. Lineage (NCBI taxonomy): Eukaryota > Metazoa > Chordata > Mammalia > Didelphimorphia > Didelphidae > Gracilinanus > Gracilinanus agilis. Next base: position 238,906,181 of record NC_058134.1, read on the forward strand.
CTAGATGGTGGCCCTGGGTGACCTCCTTCCCTATTCTACCTGCTTTCTACCTCCCCATCACTTCTTTGAAGAACACTTGAGGGCACTGTTAATGGGCATTTGTCCTGGGTATTCCTTTGTTGCGAATACCACCATATACCACAAATTCATTATGGTGGGGTTTGGAAATCCTAGAAAAATTGGATATCTATTTTATTGAATACTAGCTATTACACTGAAAGGTTGTATTTAAATTGTTATATTTAAGGTTTGTATTTAAGTCCTGAAATCTCTCCTCAGCCTCAGTTTCCTCATCTGGAATATAAGAGGGTTAGACTTGATGGATAAGTCCCTTCCAGCTCTAATTCTTTGATCCTGAGAAGACTTTATTTTGGCCACATCTCTTTGTAAAAACTACCACCACCACCACAAAAAAAGTAAAAAAAAATATAAAAGAACAAATAAAACAAAACAACTCATCAAAGTGAGCAATAGCTTATTACCTTTTTGCTGTGTTTGGTTTTTGTAATTAATAGGAAGTCATCAAACAGAAACAAATAGACATCCAGGAATCTGGTGCTTTCTGGGCAAAGAGAGAGAAGGGAAAAGTGGGACAAGGAACAGTAAGGTAAGCTTTTAGAAATATTTTAGTTGGTCCCAAATCCCTCCTTTGACATACACTCATTGTAGAACAGTGGCAAGCCTTTTAACTCTTCAGAGCCCACAGGTAAACTCTTAGACTATAACCTGCAGAGAAAATGCCAATCTGTATTGGTATAGGGAGTTTCCTGATGAGAACTTCTCTCTACTGTTAAAATCACAGATTTTATCCCATCCCATCCCATTCTTAGATGGTAGAGGCAGTGTGCCACAGTGGACAGAACATTGGACTTGGAATAAGTGTCTGGATTCTATGTAAGTCAATTTTGTGTAAGTCATTTAGATTTGGTTTTTTATAATGTTCATATCTAATATCTTAGAATAATCTTCTTGAAGGAAATATATGGCCATGAGGCTTCGAGGTAATCTGCAAACCTTTGATCTTTTTAATTTCCTGAATTAAAATTTCCAAACATTAAAAAAATCATTTAGCTTCTCAGAGGCCCAGTTTCCACACCTAAAAACTGGAGTTCAAATCTTGTTTGCCACTTACTAGCTTTGTTGCCTTTGGCAAGTCACTCAACCTCAATGACCCTGGGATTTATCTACTAAGCTACTGATGAATTGCTATCTGTGTGAGAAGGAGTTTCCACACTGGAAGTCTCCCACAGAATTTATGTGTGTTTATCTTTTAGCTCACAAAACAGGATATGTTCAATGGAGAATCTCAGGTTTACAGTTCAATGACCTCACTTATCTGTGAAACAGTTTGTCTTTGACAGAGCTTGACTGTTTTTCAGACATGCCATATCATTTATTTATTTCTTGATAGACTTAATTCACACACTAAAACACTAGCACTGGTCTTTTCTGTATCCATATAAGTACTCAGAAAAACACTCTACTAACAATTTTGGCCATTAATAGTGAGGATGTATTTGATTAGATTCTAAGATCACATTTTTGGTAGTTTTGAATCAATAACAGGAAATAGCCCCATCCATCAGAATGACTTAAGTATACAAAGGTGTGAAGACAATTGCAAATTACAAAAAGTAAAACAGATCATTTTAATTACATGAAATTAAAAAGCTCTTGTCTGAGCAAAATGAATGAAGTGTTAAGAAAGGGAAGCTCTCAAATGGGGGGAAAGGTCTTTGTAAGAGATTTCTCCATTAAGTTAGGTTTTGTGTCTAGGATACATAGACAATTAAGAGATATTAATTAACCCTAATTCCAAAAATTAAATTCATTTGCCAATAGATAAATGATCAAAAAGTGTGAATAAACACTTCTCAAAAAAATGGCAAACTATTAACTACTATATGGAAAAATGTTCCAAATCAAACAGCTCTGAGATTTTACTTTATTCACACCCAGCAAATTGGCAAAGATGACAAAAAATGAACATTGTCATTATTGGAGGGGTTGTGAGAAGATAGGCACACTGGTGCATTGTTGGTGGAATTGTACAACAGTACAACCATTTTGGAAGGCCAGTTGGAATTATGTAAACACAGTGATGAAAGTGTCTATGCCCTTTGATCCAGAGATTCAAAGAGTAGATTTACACTTAAGGGGTCCAATAAAAAGTCTCTCTTTCTAGAATGGCTGTGACACATGACTAATTAACTATGTCTGTGTAATATAAAAAGACAAATATAAGGAATGAAAGGAACCATGGAAAGATTTACATGATCTGATGTAGAATGAAGTATAGCCAGAAAAATATTATATATATATGTATATATATATATATATATATATATATAGTTAATTTAGTCATTTTTCAGTCTTGTCGAATTCATTGTGACCCTGTCTGGGGTTTTCTTGGCTAGGATCCTAGAGTGGCTTGCCATTTCCTTCTCTAGTTTATTTTACAAATAAGGAAAATCAGACAAGCAGGGTTAAGTGACTTGCTTTGAAGATTTTGACTTCATCTTCCTGATAATATCTGCTGATTCCATCTTCCTGATTCCAACTGTTCCATCTACTAAATCATTTAGCTGCCTTAAGTGGACATCAGCAGAATCTCTTTTGGTATTTTTCCCCTTTACCCTCTTGAAGAACTATCTCATGTAACAAACATTTCTTTAAATTATTTTTAAAATTTTCAAGTAACAAAGTAACTTATTTGATTAATCTGTACCTCCCACTGCCCATGCCATTAATCAATTTAGAAAAATCCTTCAGTAAATAAACAAATTTCCATGTCATACATGTCTGAAAATGTATGTCTCTCTCTGCATTAAAGGTTCATCATCTCTCCAGCAGGAGGGGAGCAATGTGTTTGTTCTTCATTCTTTTGGACTTGTGTTTTGCCCTTGATCAGTTTAAATATGCAAAGATTTTTTTAAGACAAGAAGGGGAGAAAAATAACAAAACTGATTGATATGCTGAAAAAATCTGAAAATAGATGCCATGTTCCATACTTGTGGACCTCCTACCTTTGCAAAGGATTGAGGGTGGGAGGTGTGTTTTCACAAAGTAACTCCTTTGGGGCTAGGCTTGTTTTTTGTAATTTTATTGTAACATTAACATTTTGTTATTGTAACATCCATTTTTGATTATTTGTGGTTGTTCTTTCCATGTACATTGTTGTAAGTATTATGCTATAGTGCACAGAGCGTCAGGGCTAGAGTCAGGAAGACTCATCTTCAGGTCGAATCTAAATGTTAATCATTATAATGATGATGAAAAACAAACATATTCATAATTTTATTTTTTATTATTAAAAATAATGGCATCTCAGTCTCAGAAAATCTCTGAACAAAAATATCTCTGGCAGAATTCACAAAATGGCCATCTGGAAAAGGTCTGCATTCTTAGCATCATGGAAGAAACAGTATTTTGTGGTTAAAACTTCAAAACTGCTCAAATTTGTGTGCTTTTTCATTCATAGCTATGTTTAGCTAGGGAAAGAAAATTAGCTCATCTATCCTGTCCCTAAAAAGGGAGGCAGTGTGATCGAGTAGAAAAGAAGACAGACTTTGTATTCTGAGGTCCTGGTTTCAAATCCTGCCTCAGCCTCTTCCTACCTATATGCCTTGAAAAAATACCTAAGCTCTCTGGCTCTCAATTTCCTAATCTGTTAAATGGACCAAAAGACATCTAGAATCCTTTCTAGCTCTGAATTCATGATTCTAAGGTCTTTTAAAAATTTCTGCTCCCCTTGGATCTCTTAGATCATCAACTGAGAAGTTAAATGATGTATCCAGAGTTCTACAACCAGAACTTGTGAGAGTCTGTATGGGAAGTCAGAAGTAGCCAACAATCAGCTCAGCAAGAATTAAATTAATTAGAAAGATCTAATTGGGGAAAGGGAGAGAAGAGAGAGAGATTCATTGGTTTAATGAATTCCCAATAGGGACACTCTCTCCCCTCATATAGGTCATACTTTTCTCTATAATTTACGAATCTTGGAGAGATTCCTAAGAGTGACTTGCCTGGGGTCACATAGTCAATATATGTGAGAGGCTAGATTTTCAGCCTAGGTCCCTGTCTCTCTCCTTTTCTGTCTCTGACTCTTTCCTTCTTTCTCCTTCTCTTTCTTTCTTTCCTTCCTTCCTTCCTTCCTCCCTCCCTTCATCTCTTATTATTTCTCCTTTCTTCCTTCCTTCTTTCACCTTCTGTCTTAGAATCAATCTTATGTATTGGTCTTTTTAAAAAAAAATCAATGTATTTAATTAATTAATTAACAATATTTTTCCATGGTTACATGATTTGTATTCTTTCCCTCCCTTCCTCCTACCCCACCTCCTGTTGCCAACGAGCAATTCCACTGAGTTTTATATTATCATTCTTATGTATTGGTCTTAATACAGAAGAGCTGTAAAGATTAGGCTCTGGGGGTTAAGTGACTTGATCAGGGGCACCCAGCTAGGATGGGTCTGAGGTCAAATTTGAACCCAGGACCTCCCATCTCCTGCCCCTCAGCCTAGGTCTTTCTAACCCATGATACCATCCCTACCCATTACCCTATGCTCCTTTTAAATAGGAAGTCTTTGAAGATCTATTTTGTTTGCTTCAGCCTGGTAAAACTCCTCCTTCAACTCCTTTAAACCTAGGGATGAGATAGCCTTCGTCTTTGCACTGAAGGTCTGAGCTGGTACAGAGCAGAAAATAAGACATGAGCCTTCCCCAGCTTTAGTGGACATCATTTCCTTTGTCTTTTATTCTTTCACTGTAGGTTCTTTCTCCAGCAATAACCTTGTTTGTGTTAAAGAGGACTTCTGGACAGCAAGGGCTCATGTTGTCATAAACAGCCCTTAGGAGGTCCCCAGTGGCCACGGCCTCTCCTTGGGCTAGTCTTATTCTGTTGGCATCCCACGTCTGACACAAGAACCCCTGTAGGAGGCTCAACCCAGGATTGACTAGCAGCCCAAAAAGCCCAAAGGGCATCTTTAGGTCCCCGTTTCTCTCCCATACTGCAACAATAGTGAATTAGGATATGGCTCTTAAGGTGGAAGCTATTTCTTTTTCCTTTCCTTTTTTTTTTTAACCATTTCCTTCTAATCCTTCAAGAAAAATAGGAGGTTTATAATCAATAGAATTAATATAGGTCAAGTCATTTTTTAAGGCAAAATGGCTCTGTCTTAGAAATCACAATGACTTAGATTCAGATTTTGAGTCTGTTACTTCTTGCCCATGTGGCCTTGGGGGGCAGCTGGGTGGTGCAGTGGATAGAGTTGTGGGCCTGGAGTCAGGAATTCTCATCTTCCTGAATTTAAGTCAGGCCTCAGTCATTTACTAGTTAAGTGACCCCAGCTGGGCACTTGCCTTGACCAACAAACCTGGCCTTGGGCAAGCGCCTTCTTTTTGGGCCATCGTTTGCTCATCTGCTAATGAGAAGATTGCATGAGCTGACTTCTGAAGTCCCTGTCCAGCTCTAAACCTGTGCCCTAAAACATGCAGGGAAGCTTTCCCATTCTTAGTTATGCAGTCTCAGAGATGAAAGGGAAGTAAACCTAGCTCGGAACATGAAATATTCCACAGCACTGAGAACATGAAACATTAGAATAGGGTGACTGGATCATAGAGCTCAAAGGGATCCTTGATGCCATCAGCTTCAGTCCTCATATTTCACAGATGAAAAACTGAGGCACAGAAGTGAATATCTAAGGTGGGATTTGGACCCACAGAGTTCTACAAAGTGTTGGACATTGCTTCATCAGAGCAGAGAGAGAGAGAGAGAGAGAGAGAGAGAGAGAGAGATGGAAGGAATCAGAGAGGCCATCAAGTCTACCTCCCCTTTCATTTTACAGATGTGGAAACTGAAGCAATGTGACTTCCTCGGGGTAAAACAATTGGTACACACTGGAGAATGATTTAAACTTGGGTCCTCCTGATTCTAAGTTCAGTGCATTGATCACCCAGCATCACAGTGAGACAAACAGGCAGGCTCTATTCATTGTTGTTGTTGCTCAGTCATTTTTTTAAATTTTTTTTTAACCCTTAACTTCTGTGTATTGGCTCATAGGTGGAAGAGTGGTAAGGGTAGGCAATGGAGGTCAAGTGACTTGCCCAGGGTCACACAGCTGGGAAGTGGCTGAGGCCAGATTTGAACCTAGGACCTCCCGTCTCTAGGCCTGACTCTCAGTCCACTGAGCTACCCAGCTGCCCCCTTGCTCAGTCATTTTTAAAAATTTTAACTTTTAAAAATATTTTTCCATGTTTCCATGATACATTTTCTTTCCCTGCCTTCTTTCCTCCCCTCTCCTAGAGCTGACAAGCAATTCCACTGAGTTAAACAAATGTTATCACTTAATACCTAGTTCCATATTATTTATGCTCAGTCATTTTTTCAATTGGGTCTGACTCTGCAAGCCATTTGGGATTTTCTTGGCAAAGATACTGGCGTGGTTTGCCATTTCCTTCTCCAGCTCATGTTACAGATGAGAAAACTGAGGCAAACAGGATGAAGTAACTTGTCTGGGGCCACACAGCTAGTACGTGTCTGAGGCCAGATTTGAACTCAGAAAGATGAGTCCTCCCAGGTCCAGTGCTCCATCCATCACATTATCTCGCTGCTCTGGGCTCTATTTCTCTTCTCCGTCAAATAGGGACCAAACCAAGAGACCAGGCTGTCCCACCAGATACAAAATAGAAAGTGTTGGCACTTTAAAGGAAAACAGTTCATTACCTGCAAGAGTCAACTTCCCTTCATGGAGGAGGTGTCTGTTGGCTGGTGACAAGATGCTTTCTGCCATGTGTTCCTTAAAAATGTGTTTCAAGCACTTGAAAAAAAAGAGAGAAAATCATTTAGGGCTTGGAGAAGGGGCAACGTATCAACCACATAAACTGAAGCTGGAGGGATACCAAGCAATGTGCCTCGAGATACTTTAAAGGGAAGGGAATAAGCCTTTATTAAGTGCCTACTCCACACCCGATACTGTGCTAAGTGCTTTACAAATGGGACTGCCGACTAGTGCTCTTAGAAACCCTTTTAGCTACCTACTTTCCCCCAACTAAATAAACCTCAGATGGAAGTCATGCTACTAGCCCAGATGATCTACTTGCTAAATGGTAATGAGGACAGGCAGCCTGGGCTTTGCTCCAGGGTGCCATATTTAGAGGGTGTTGCTAACACTATAAGTCCTTTGGTGTGCTGGAGTGTAATCCTCCCTGATTTCACCCTTCATGGCAAGTTCTCCAGTGGTGATGTCATGCCAATGTCTTAGGAGGGCCCAAGACCACCCATCTAGAGCTGGAAGAGACTTCAGAAGCCATCTGTGCAGAGATCTTTTTTCTTTTTTCTTTTTTTCTTTTTTTAAAATACTGTGTATTGGCTCCAAGGCAGAAGAGTGGTCAGGGCTAGGCAATGGGGGTCAAGTGACTTGCCCAGGGTCACCCAACTAGGAAGTGTCTGAGGCCAGGTTTGAACCCAGGACTTCTCATCTCTAGGTCTGGCTCTCAATCCACTGAGCTACCCAGCTGCCCCCTGTGCAGAGATCTTAACTTCATTTGTGTCCTGGATACCTTTGAGAGTGACTAGTGATGCCTATGGACCCGTTCTGGGAATCAAATTTTTAAATTCATAAAACAAAATGAATAGAATTTAAAAGAAACTAATTATAATGAAATACATTTACCAGATTATTAAAAAGGCATGTATGTTTTATGGACCCCAGATTGTGAACTTTTGATCTAATCCAGTGATTCCCAAAGTGGGCACTACCGCCCCCTGGTGGGTGCTGCAGTGATCCAGGGAGGCAGTGATGGCCACAGGTGCATTTATCTTTCCTATTAATTGCTATTAAAATTAAAAAAAATTAATTTCCAGGTGCTAAGTAATATTTTTTCTGGAAAGGGGGCAGCAGGCCAAAAAAGTTTGGGAGCCACTGGTCTAATCCAAATTCCAGTTGAAGCCAGGGAGGTCAGGCTTGCCATTGGTCACAGAGTTTGGATTTGAATTCAGGACCTCTATCTCGAGAACCAGGTTCTCTTTTCATGATGCCACATGGCTTGCCAATGCCTGTCTTCCTGCAGTAATGTGGTGTCCCATGCCTGCCAACGAGGGCATTTTTCACGTAATGTGCCTTAGATATGGATTGTGGCGCTAGCCCCGGGTCCAGAAATTCCTGATGACGATTCGATTTCCTTCCTTGGTAGCAAAGGGCCTGACTCATGGAGCATCTTTCCCTGGACAGCAAACTCACAGGCAGAGATGACAACCCCACCGGGCATACCTCTGGTATAAAGAACCTTTTATCTCGATCCCAAAGCGGAGGCCACACGATGATTTCCTGGAGATGCCGAAACTTCTGAAAATTGTCGAGCCATTTCACTTTTCCTTCAAGGTCACCTAAGAAAGGAGAAAAATCAGGTCTTCTGCCATGTACTCCTCCTCTCTGAGGGCACGACAGCACGTGGCTCCCTGGACTTCTTCGTGGTCACTGTCTAAACCCCTCTCTGCTGGCCTCTTGGCTTCTTCAGCACCTTCACAAATACCGATTGCTCTTTACATGCCGATGGAACAAGTCCACTGAGGCAAAACTAGCTTTTGTCTTTACTCACATGATAAAAGGGAAATGAATTCTCTATTCTTATTTGTGGAATTTGATGTCATTCCACAGGGGCTATCTGCTCTCCCTGGAGGGAGGGGGGGGAACATTGTCCCAAATTACAGAAATAAAAATACTGGAGTTAATGAGGCAATTGCTATTTTGGTGTTGAGGGGAGGTAACAGGTTGAAGCTAATCCATTATTTTTTCCCTTGTAGGTTTGCATTCATTTCCCAAGGCCTCATTTCTTTTGCTTTTAAAGATATGGAATGATGTAAACTCATTTGGAGAGACTGAGGACAGACCAAAGACCCATTGACCCAAGTGACTAGTGGGAACTTTTAGAGTCTGCTTCATTGTCCCGGTGAGGTGAGACTACTTTTAATGGCCAAAACTGCACTTGACATCATATCAGATCGATAAGGAATCACCCTTTATTAATGGGCCTCCAGAGAAAGATCTGATATTTCCCTCAAAAACCTCTCCCAATTCTTCGTATACAAATATTCTCTCTCTTTTTTTTAACTCTTACCTTCCATCTTAGGATCAATACTATGTATTGGTTCCAAGGCAGAAAAGCAGTAAGGGCTAGGCAATGGGGGTTAAGTGACTTGCCCAGGATCACCCAGCTAAGAAGTATCTGAGGGAGATTTGAACCCAGGACCTCCCATCTCTGGGCCTGGCTCTCAATCCACTGAGCCACCCAGCTGCCCCCAAGGATATTCTTGTAAAACACTGCATACAACATCTCGACATAGTTAACCAAACTTTTTTTTTATTCTTTGGCTGGATGAAATCTGTTTTAATCCTTTGGACCACTTAGAGATAGACTAAAAGGGAAAATGAAGCTTCAAGATTAGGAAAAAAAAGAATTTGTTAGTTTTTATTTGTAGCTCTCAAAAGGAGATTAACAATGATAAAAGTAACAGCAACTTTGTGCAGCAGCTAAGTGGGAACTTTGGAGAATTATATCCTATTGGAACACCCTTGAGAGAGACTAATGCACAACACACTTAGCATAAATCACTCAGAATGTCTTCGTTTTATTCAGAATTTCTCATTATGGAAAATAGAAGTGAGGAGGTAAGCCATTATCAAGCCTGCTTCAATTCAATTTCTTTTTTAAGTTCAGTAAACACTTATTAATAGTCTACAATGGACAAAACCCCATTCTAGGCACTTGAGTAGGCACGATATTTAGTTAAGTCAAGGCACTTACAGGCTAGAAGGTTGTAAGACCCAATTACACGGGATTTGTAATCTAGAAGTTCACTAGAGAGCTGTAAAATACAATGTTATGTAGTTTGAAAAACAATACAGAGTAGAGGATAGTGAGCCTGGGCACACTATGGCTGTGTTACCCTAACCTTGCAGTTTCCCCAAACTCTTTAAGACTACAAATTGTGGAGAAGCTGTCCTATGCCATTATTATAACATTTATATATCATTTTAAAGTTTGTGAAGCACTTTACTTACATTATCTCATTTGATTTTTATAACAATCCTGGGTATTATGATTCCTATTTTATAGATAAGAAACTAAGGCAATAGGTTAAGTGACTTGTCCAGGATCACACAGTTAGTTTTTGAGGTAAAATTCAAATTCAAGTCTTTCTGACTCCTTCTAGCCTTTTATACACTATGCTACCCAAGCTGCCTTTCAATTAAAAGAGGAATTTCCTCCCAGAGATCCTCCTACATCCATGAAAACCTGTGTACTAAAGATAAAATTAATATTCAAGGAGAAAGGAATTGTTATCCAGATTTCTTAGCTTTAAATAATTATCTTGTTCCCCTGGGTGACTTCAGATCAGTGGAATTATCTCCAAGAAAAGTGGCTCTCAGGAGCCAGGATTGGACTCTGCCTCAAAAAAGAGAAGGGCAGTAGGCAGATGAATGAGACTCATTACCATGAGAGGTAAGGTGGGAATAAATGCTGGGCTTTGCCCTAGGCAAGTAGACCAGTTTTCCCAAAGAGGAGAAGGCATTTGAGTTGGACTTCAAAGAATAAAGAGACACATTCCATCTACATGATCTTTGAACTTTAGAACAGTCATCTTAGAGATGGTTGCATTCAACTTCCTATATTAGTTTTGGTGTGGACAGATGTGAAGTCTGAGATCTATAGAGGCAACATGACTTTCTCAAAGTCACTGAGCCAATAAATGCCAGGCAGGTCATGAAATCCAAGTCTTCTCAAGCTCAAGTCATAGGATTACACTGTTGCTTGCCCTTCGTTTTCAGAGGACCAAGGATATCATGATGATGACTCGCATGTGAATTGGGTCTAAGAGAGGCAGAGTCACACACAATTGTCAGTCTCACTCTCCCTTCCAGTCATCCAAAGTCCAGCGGCAAGACAAAAGTCAGGACGACTGGTACCTTGGTATCGTCCATGTCTGACCAAGCTCTGAGTGTTCCACAGTGCCTACTTCAGCCACCTTCATGGCCATTAGAACAAATTCTTCTAATCTGCCCATTCCACCAGGGAAAATGGGAAAGTCTTTATATACTTGGGATAAAAAAGGAAGACTAGCACCTCTGGCATTAGGGCTTGCTGAGTCCTTTTCAGGACAGCTCATCCATCCACCTTTGGTGCCCACCTTGGCACTCAACTCTCACCTGCAGCTCCAAGAAGCTATTGCATGTTTAGTAGAGCTGAAAGAGATCTTTGAGGCTTTCAAGTCTAATCTCCTCATTTTGCAGATAAGAAAACTGAGGTCAAGTGATTTGCCCCAAATCACACAGGGAGCAAGGGTGTCTCCAAATTCAGCCCTCTCTCTACCATATCATCTCATCTTTTAAGGAAAAGGCATGAGCAAAGACACAGAATCGATCAGTCATTCAATCAACAAACATCTGTTGAGTGAGTATGTGTACTCTGGACTGCACACTATGCTGGGGAACTGGAGTAGAGATTTAATAAGCACTTATTAAATGCCTGTTATATGCCAGGCACTGTGCTAAGTCTTAGACACATGATTTACTCAATCATTATACATTTATTAAATACCTACTATGTTCCAGGCACTGTGCTAAGCCATAAACATATGATTAATCAATATGCATTTATTTAGTATCTATAATGTGTCAGGTACTGTGCCAAGCCTCAGACACCTGATTAGTCAATTAGTATGCATTTATTAAGCACCTATTATGTATCAGGCACTATGTTTAGACGTAAGACAATTTAGATATGGTCCCTGCTATGAGATGTGTTTAGTGGGGATAGAGAATAATTGAGTTGGTCTGGAACCATGTTGGCAAATCTATGGCAGGCTGCCAGAGGGGGCTTCTCTCCCATGTGTGTCTGAGAACATTTCTCAGACAACCCTTCCCTCTCCCCAGCAGCCCAATGGGAGTGCTTTCTCCCTCCCTTGTCTGGGATAAAGGGGCAGCTCACATGAGTGTGAGGCTTTCAGTTTGGGCACTCGATCTCTAAAAGGTTCATCATAACTGGTCTGGAACCTAGATGGAGAGAGGGAGGAAGAGTCTAAGAAAGGGATGGTAGTTCTAGCCTACTGAAGGATTGGGGTGTCTTGGATGGTTAGTTCACATCATGAGATTTAGTCACAGGTGTATCCGAATTTGGAATTTTTTGCATTTCTATGCTGGGATTTAGTGAGCTAAGCAAAATGATGAATCGGTCTATATCCTCAGGAAGAGCTGTTGATACTTACTGCCATTGCAGGGTTTTCACCTGGAAGTTATAAACAAAGTGCCTTCAATCCTCTGGGAAGTTATGCTTTTCCTGCCTCTGCTCACATCTGAAAATCTGAGCCAGGGATCAAGTTCTCATGGGGTTAGAGAGGATATGACTCAAGCTCATTGTTCAGAATATCTTTGATTCATAAGGAGATCAAACTTTCATCCAAGTTTCCTAGTCCCAAGGAATTCCCCCGCTTGAAATAACCTTAAGCCAGTGCCTTTATCTTCAAGGTAAACTCAAGAACCAGAATTGGCTTCCCTGCCTCAGGGGGTAGCAGTTTAGTGCAATGGAAATTGAATTCGGGCTGTGGATTCAGGGAGATCTGGGTTCAAATAATCCTTCAAACATTCTTCTTGCCTTCCTAAATTCTGTAAAATCAGGGGAAAATTATTTGGAGTTCATTGGATCATAATTCTAGATTCAGAAGGGAACCCAGACTCCTTCATGTCTACCTTCTCCATTTCACACATGAAGAAACTGAGGCACATGGAGGTCAAAGTCATAGCCGTAGAGTGGGAAGTCAAAGACCATCTAATCTAATCCTTTCATTTTACAGATGAGGAAACTGAGACCTAAGGAAGGGAAGTAACTTGTTACAAAGGAAATCAGGGGATCATTAATCTAAAGGGGGAAGAGATGTCTGATGCAATATAATTTAAGTCCTTTATTTACAGAGGCTCAGGAGATATAATTTGCTCAAGGTCACACAGATAGTAAATAGTTGAATCAGAATTTGAATGCAAGTCTGCTCATTCTATTCCACTGTAATTCTATTCCTCTCAGCCCCAAAAGGGTCCAACAGCTTCCTGTTATCTTGAGCCCCTGGTACTTACGAATAGCCTTCTCCACTTTTTCCTTGAGGGAGTAGATGGTAATTTTCTCCTTGGCATCGGTACTCCTTTTCCAGATGTTCTTCAGTAGCAATGGGTACCTCGTCAGGCGGTGCAGAGGAGTGACCAGCAGTTCAGGGAGGTGGAGTCGTTTGCACTGGTCGTGCCTCTCACACCACTGCAGAACACAAAGTGGGGAAGGCAGCTGATCAGATCACTTACCTTCTGGCCACATCTGGAATAAGGTCTTTGGAGTCCACGCTGATGGAAAAGAAACAGGGGAATGTCTAACTTTTATTCAGAGGTACTAGACCAGTGATGGCAAACTTTTTAGTGGGATGGGTGATGTGAGAAATGTCCTTGGGCACCCATGAAGAAGGGAAAGGGAGCAACACAGCCTTGTGCCCCTCTGGCTTTCTGGTAATAAACTCTGTGCTGAGGCAATGGTGTGTGTGCCCAGAAAGAGGGCTCTGAATGCTCTCTCTGGCACACATGCCAAAGGTTTGCTTACCATAGTACTAGACCACTCCTCTAAGAGTTTCATGACATCTACAGGTCACTCTTTGTGTGTTATTCTAGAAAGATAAGGTCATAAAATATTAGAGCTGAAAGGGATCTTAGAGACCATTTAGTCCAATGCCTTTATTTTATAGATGAGGAAACCAAGACCCTGAAAGATAGGAATAAATAAGAGCTAGAACTTCAATCTAGTTCTTCTGAATTCAAGTTTAATGTTCTTGCCCCTTTACCAAGTACCTAACACCCTACCTTCCAAATACACAGTAGTTGCCAAATGAAATTTGTTGAATCAAATTGAATTAATTTCCTTATGAGTCTCTTTGTAGCTGTGGTCCAGTTCCTGAAACAGGTGAGAAAATTCCCAAGTATATAACCCTGGATCATGGCCCTAGTTGGCCCTGTCCTAGGGCTAGGGATGCCAGGACAAATGAACTAGTATTTAGATCAAACACAAGAATAAGCATTCATCTGCCTGCTGTCATTCAGGCCAGGAGAAATTAGTGATGTTGTAGTTAGTTGGATGAGGCTAGAGAGAGTAATGATCCAGGCAGGGACTATGAAAGCTTCTGTTGTTGGTAGTGAAGGAGCCAGGAGAGAGAGAGAGAGAGAGCAGAGATCTAACTCTTCTTAAAATGATTGCATAGGCTGTTTTGCCATTTCTCTTCTGGTTTGAAGTCTGTGAGTCATTAAGAGGAGAAGGGAGCATCTTTGTGCAGAATGAGCTAGAAATAACTGATTATTCCTGTCTTCAGAAAGAGATTTTTTTTCCACCATCTCTGAGGCAATGTTAGAACAAAGAGGATAATTAAAATGTTGCAATTTGAAATATATTTTTGAACCTTTACCTTTTTGTCTTAGAATTGACACTATTGATTCCAAGGCAGAAGAATGGAAAGGGCTAGGCAATAGGGATTAAGTGACTTGCCCAGGATCACACAGCTAGGAAGTATCTGAGGCCAGATTTGAACCCAGGACCTCCATCTCTAGGCTTGACTTTCTAGCCAGTGAGCCACCAATAAAAATCTTAGAGGAGCTCTGTCTTGGGGAGGAGCATTGAATTGCCACTGGGGATATGGGTAGTAAGTCATCCAATGATAATGATGGGAAGGAAGTGGAGATAAGGTTTTATTAATGAAACTAATACTAAAGGAGATGCTTTGCTGCTAATCCCTAAGAATCAGAGAGCTTTCCCAAATGATTTGTTTCTCCTCTAGGTTATTGTCTCTCTCATTGGAATGTAAACTCCTTGAAAGCAGGAACAACCTTACTATTCTGCTTCCCCAAACTTTTAGCACAGTTCATGGGGCTTAATAAATACTTTTTTCTTTTTTTTTAAACCCTTACCTACTGTCTTGTCAATACTTTGCATTGGCTCCAAGGCGGAAGAGTGGTAAGGATAGGCAATGGGAGTTAAGTGACTTGCCCAGGGTCACACAGCTGGGAAGTGTCTGAGGTCAAATTTGAACCTAGGACCTCCCGTCTCTAGGCCTGGCTCTCAATTCACTGAGCTACCCAGCTGCCCCCAATAAAAGCTTTTTTTCATTCATCTGTTCATTCATTCACATCGTTTATATTTTGTATTTCTTTTTCTCACCACTAGCAGAATGTAAACTCTCCCTTCCCTCTCACCTCACCCCCAAATCATTCTTGGTGATCTGAGACAAACTCATTTCTTTCATTCAATATGCTTTTATAAAGTACCTATTATGTGCTATCCTACTGGGGATGCAAAGTACACAATGCATCAATCCCTGCCCTCAAATAACTTACATTATACTGGGAGATTCCAATGTAACAATAGAGAAATAAGTACAATATTATCTACAAAGTAAATGCAAAGCAACTTGTGTGTGTATGAGGGGCATGGTACTAGCGACTGGACAGATAAAGATAGTAGTAATAATATTAGCTAATAATTATATTATGGCACTATAGTTATAGTTATCTAATTTTGTTTAAGGATGTTGGATTAGAGGTGACTTTTATTTATTTATTCATTCATTCATTTAAGAATTTATTTAAAACCCTTTCCCTTCTTTCTTAGAATCAATACTGTGTATTGGTTCCAAGCCAGAAGAGTGGTAAAGGCTAGGCAATGAGGGCTAAGTGATTTGCCCAGAGTCACACAGCTAGGAAGTATCTGAGGTCAAATTTGAACCCAGGACCTCCAGGCTCTAGCTTTGACTTTCAATCCACTGAACCACCCAGCTTTCCTGTAGAGGTGACCTTTATTCATTCATGTATTAATTCATTTATTTATTTGTCTAGCTGCTCATTTATTTATTTATTTGTTTGTTTATTCATTCATTCTTTTATTTTTTAAACCCTTAGCTTCCATCTTGGAGTCAGTACTGCCTATTGGCTCCAAGGCAGAAGAGTGGTAAGGGTAGGCAATGGGGGTTAAGTGACTTGCCCAGGGTCACACAGCTGGGAAGTGTCTGAGGTCAGATTTGAACCCAGGACCTCCTGTCCCTAGGCCTGACTCTCAATCCACTAAGCCACCCAGCTACCCCCTAGAGGTGACTTTTAAACAGAGCCTTGAAGGAAGCTAGAGACTCTAAGAGATAGAAGGAGGGAATGCATTTCAGGCACTGGAAGATAACGGGCACAAAGACAAGGCAGTAGGGGATGGGATGTCACAGCACCAAAGGGCCAGTTCACTAAGTCTTTGTTGCCATTTAATTGCTCTAAAATAAGATGAAAATGCTTTCTTGGACCTAAATGTCAACCATTTATTGAGCACTTCCCATGTGCACTGTGTTATGTGCTACATATACAAAGAAAATCAAGACAAGATCCTTATCTCCCTCAAGAAGCTTACATTCTAATGGAGGAGACAGCATGCAAGTAAATGTATATATGTAGGAATATACACAGGCAGCTAGATGGTGCAGTGGATAGGGCACTGGGCTTGGAATCTTTGGGTATTCAAATCCAGGCTCAGACACTTACTAGCTGTGTGACCCTCAGCTAGTCACTCAACCTGTTTGTCTCAGTTTCTTCATATGTAAAAATGAGCGGGAAAAGAGAAAGGCAAATTACTCCAGTGTCTCTGCCCTGAAAAGTCCAATATAGGGACCCAAAAACTCAGGCATGACTGAAATGATGGAACAACAACAGCAAAAATGTATACACATACAGTCAGAGAGAAAGGGAGGAGCAGGAAGGTAATCTCAGAGGGAGGGAAGGCAGTAGTCATCAGAAATGGGGTGGGAGTGAAGGAGACCAGAGAGAACCTCCCACAGAAGTTGGGATTTAAGGTAAGTCTTGAAAAAATCCAGGGGAAAGAAACTAAGAGGCAGAGCATTCCAGACATGGCAGCTAGATGGTGCGGTAGATAGAGCACTGGGCTTAAAATCAGGAAGACTCATCTTTATGAATTCAAGTCTAGCCTCAGACACTTACTAGCTGTGTGAAGCCCAGCTAGTCACTTAACCCTGTTTGCCTCAGTTTCTTCATATGTAAAAATGAGCTGGAAAAGGCAAAGACAAACTATTTCAGTGTCTCTGTCCAGGAAAGTACCAAGAGTGAAGCATCCCTCACTCGTGGTTGAATTCAGATCCTTCTATCTGATACAGCTTCAGGGCTCATATAAGTTAACCCAATATTATGGATGGAAACAGATTGCTTTGGGCTTTACATCCTAGAACTCTGGTATTCCTTTTAGGCATACATCTTGTTCTGCTTCATATTATGGTAATTTACGTAGTTGTTTCCTTTTCTAGTTGATATCAACTCCTGTAGGATAGATTATAGAATTGCCTATTTAGAACTAGAAAGGACTTTAGAGGCCATCTAGTCGAATCCCCTCATTTTACAGATGAGGAAACTGTGGCTGAGGGAGATTAAATGATTTGCCCAAGGTCACGCTGCATGTTTGTTGTAGAGCTGCGATTCAAACCCAGGTTCTCTGACTCTCAATCCAGTGTTTCCCATTATACCAGGCTGCCTCTCTAAGGAAGATGGCGTGCTAAAAAAAAAGTATTGTTTTGGACTTTGGGCCAGGAAGACCAGAACTTGCATCCTGTTTCTGCTGAGTAGCTGCATGGACATGGGCAAGCCATTTTAATATTTTTGAACCTCAGTTTCCTCTTGTTTGAAATATAGATGATCATATTTGTAATATTTAACAGTTGGCATTTCCATAGCACTTAAAGGTTTACAAAGCACTTTACAAACATCTTATTTGATCCTTACAACTATCTGTGAGGAAGATGTTATTATCATGCCCATTTTATAGATGTGTTAACTGACACCGAAAGAGGATGAGTTATCTTTCCTGGGATACATAGTTAATATGTTTAACATAGTATTTGAATCCTAATCAGTCCTTCTGTGGCACTTCCCCTACAGAACACTCACTAGTTCATAGATTGAGTCCCCATTGCTTCCACTGAGGCATTGAGAAATGATGTATTGGCCAGGTTACCCATAATTCTCCTACCAGATCTCTTCCCTCCTCACCTCTTCTAAAATCCTATGGATGGGAAACAGAGAAGCCACTTTTTTTTTAAAACCCTTACCTTCCACCTTAAAATCAGTACTGTGTATTGGTTCCAAGGCAGGAGAGCAGTAAGGGTTGGCAATGGAGGTTAAGTGATTTGTTCAGGGTCATACAGCTAGGAAGAGTCTGAGGTCAGATTTGAACCCAGGACCTTCTGCCTCTAGACCTGGCTCTCACTCCACTGAGCCACTCAGCTGCCTGCACTGAAGTCACTTTTTGATATTGTCACCAACTTTGGGCTTCCCTCCCTTGAAAGAGGCAGAGTAAAATGGAATGAGAGCTTGGTTTTGAGTCCAAAGACCTGGGCTTCAGTGGACTTGCTGGCCTCCAAGGGCCCTTGCATCTCTAAGTGTGTGATCCTAGGATCCTTGGAGACTATCAAGGCTGGCTTCCTTGGAGATTTGGCAGTCAGTTGAGGGCGCGCAGGTTTTCAGTGAGTCTCACTTTTAGCCTGGAAGGTTGAGTTTTGAGCAAATGCTGCATTGTAGCAGCCAAACCAAGGGGAAAACTTTGTCAGCAGGATGATATCATTTCTAATTTGGGAAACTCTAATGGCCTTGGTTGGAGCTGTCAAAGCCTTGAAATGCTGTGAATAAGAAGGAAGGAAGAGTCAGGTTTCTTCCTCCAGCTCCCAGGCTTATGGCCCCATGAATCCACAGAGGGTTTCTCAGCTCTTCAATAGCCCAGCAAATAGCAGAAGACTTTCTCCCTCCCTCATCTCTAGTCTCCAAGGTGATTTTTTGGCAAAGGGTTCCTTGCAGCTGCAGGGAAGGTTCCTTTTTCTTTCTTTCTTTTTTTTTTTTTTTTATTCTTCTGGAAAGTCTTGGCCCACTCCTCCCCCTGCCTGCCCTCCCCTCCCCACCTCCATCTCCATTCCCAGAAGGACATTCAACAAAAGCCTTTGGCCCAGCACTGGAAAACCAGACTTAGAGAAAATCATGGAGACATAAAGCCAGAAAATATCAAGTTTCAGACCTACTGTTCCACAAAGTCTAACTGTTGTTAACAGGAAACAGCTTTCTCCTAATGCTCTGGGAACTCATACCTGGAAAAGCAAACAGGGAAGGAAAGAGCAAGCCAAGAGGGGGAGAGAACCCCAATCAATGCCCTCAATGTGTCGTAGTTACTCCAATGCCTGATCCCTTGTACTTTTGGGGGTCCCAGGGTTCAGGTGCCTCTTCAAACCCTCCCCTTTCAGAGACTCAGCCAGGAAACAAACTCTTATTAAGTACTTTGCTAAGTTTGAGACTCTAAAGAAAGGACAGTGGTCCTTGTGCTCAAAGAGCTCACCTTCTGATGAGGGAGACAACATGTAAATGATGGGGGCCATCCATGACACAGTCAGAGAAAGTGAAAGGTGATCTAAGAGAGGAAGGCACTAGAGTTAGGGAGACCAGGAGAGGCTTCTTGCAGAAGGGAAGATTTGAGCTGTCCTGAAGGATCCCGAGAAGCTAGGAGGCAGAAGCGAGGAGGGAGATCTCTGTAGACTCCTAAGACTAGAGCTCTGTGCAGCTCTCCTTTTAGGCCTACTCTTGGATTCCATATTCCCTGTTCTGTGTATTCTGTCCCCAGGTCTACTTCTGGCCTCTTCCATCTCACTGCCCACCATTTCCAAATGTATCGCTGAATTTATGTAGAACATTCATTCATTCAAGCACTTACTAAGTGCACACCAAGTGTCTGGCACAGGCTAGGCATTGGGGACAAAAAACAAGACAGTCCCTGTCAATCAATCAGCTTGCATTAATTAAGCACCTATTCTAAATCAGGCAATATACTTGTTGCTCGATGCAATCAGTTCATTAGAGAAGGATTTGGAGTCAAAGGACTAGGATTGAGTTAGGATTCTATCACTTATTGTCTTACTGGGGAGACTGAAAGAAGAGAAAGGAGAAAAAGAGGATGGAATGGGAGGGGAAGAGAGAGGGGAGGAGTAAGGAAGAGAGATTATGGTTCACAATTTAGGATTTAGGGAACATTTTGGATCATACTCTCCCCATTCCTTGAGACATGATTTCTTTTTCTTTGTTTCTTTGTTTGTTTCTTTCTCTCCTTCCTTCTTTCTCTTTCTTTCTCTCTCTCTCTTTCTTTCTTTCTTTCTTTCTTTCTTTCTTTCTTTCTTTCTTTCTTTCTTTCTTTCTTTCTTTCTTTCTCTCTCTCTCTTTCTTTCTCTCTCTTTCTCTCT
>NC_058134.1:238930435-238944563 GCF_016433145.1 Gracilinanus agilis
CAACTGCTTGAACGCATGGGTTGGGGTGGACATGATTGGGGATGTGGACTCGAAACTACCACACCAATGCAACTACCAACAATTTGGAAATTGGTCTTGATCAAGGACACATGACAAAACTAGTGGAAATGCGCATGGGTAGGGGGGGGCGCGGGGGGGGGTTGAAGGGGAAAGGAGGAGCATGAATCATGTAACCATGTTAAAAATGAATATTAATAAATGTAAAAAAATGTTTTATTTGAGTGTTATTATGCTTGAGGTGACAAGAAAGTCAAGATAGCCAAGTTCTGGACTTGGAGTTAGGGAGGTAGTTTCTAGTTAGCCTTGGACAGTTAATGAATTGAGAGTTGAGTCCAACTCTTTCATTTTACTCTTAAAAAAGCAGTTGGCCAGAGAGGGAAGTGACTTGCCTATTGTTGTATAGCTAGTTAGTGTCTGAGGCATTATTGAAATCTAGGTCTACTTTATTCCATATTCAGCAAGTACTCTCTAGTAGAGCATTGCTGCCTCTGCCCATGGGTCTCCATTTTACAGAGGATAGAAATAAAGTAACTTACTCAAGATAACACACTTCTAAGTAGAAGACCTGGGATTTGAATTCAATTCCTCTGACTCCAAGTCCAACCAATCATTCAATTAATCAATAAATATTTATTAAATATCTACTGTAGGGCAGGCATTTAAAAAATCAAATCTTAAGTAAGATTTGTTTTTATAACCCTTGGATGTCCTAGGTGGCTCAGTGAATAGAGAATTGTACCTGATGTGGTTCACTTCCTAGCTATGTGATCTTAGGCAAGTTACTTAACCCCAATTGCCTTCCTCTTGCTGGTCTTTTGTCTTAGAACTGATACTAAGATAGAAGGTGAGAGAGAGTGAAAGAGATTGAGAGAGAAAGAGAGAGAGGGAGAGGGAGACAGGGAGAAAGTGAGATTGAGAGAGAGAGGAGAGAGGAAGAGAGAAAAAAGAGAGAGAAGGAGAGGGAGGGGAGAGAAAGAAAGAAGGAAAGGGTGGGGAGAGAGGAGAGAGAAGAGAGGAGAGAGAGAGAGAGAGAGAGAGAGAAAGAGAGAGAGAGAGAGAGAGAGAGAGAGAGAGAGAGAGAGAGAGAGAATGAATATGAGAATTGTACCTGAAGTCAGGAAGGCCTGAGCCCAAATCCTACCTCAGACATTATTCTAGCTACTTGACCATAGACAAATCACTTAAGCTCCCTGCCTCAGTTTCCTTTTCTGTAAAATGAAGATAACTAGCACCTACCTCACAGAGTTGTGAGGATCAATTGTGATAATAAATATGAAGTGATTTGCAAACCTTAAAGTGCTACATCAATGCTAGTATTATTATGGATGAATGTGCGTGTGTGTTGTGCTCATGCACATGTATATTCTTAGCACTTGCTTAGGCAAAACAGAGAGAGTGTGTGTAAAGGTAGAGCTGTGGCTCCTTTTTCTTTGTTTCTCTTTCTCCTCTACACCAACCACAACAGAGAAATCAGCAGAGACTTTGATGGATTAGAAGTTTGGTTTTGCTTCCCTGGGAGAGGCTGACACTTTCGTAGAAGACTGAGTCAACCATGTAATTAGTAAGCTCCAAACTCTTGTCCTGAATACTGTGCAGAATTGAAGTCATTTTGCAACGTGTTCAGGAAATGGTTTTTCTGAGCACTCAGATTTGTGTGTTAATAAAGTACACTCCAAAGATGAGCACAGTGGGAAGGCGAACCTGTGTGCTGATTACTTTCGATGGCTTTGACTGGGGAGAAGGTGGGGGAGGGCTGGGGTCTGCTAATATTTTTTCCCCCATTCTGGATAAATTGAGGAATGTAAACAATTCTCAGAGAAGAAAGGAAGAGTCTACCTGGATACTCCACTGCAGGAGGGTGGGAGTGTTAAGGTCTCCCTCAGATATCTTACCTTGGACAGCACAGAGATGAAATCCATGGATGATGTAGAGCCAGACGAATTTATATAGGCCTTGATGGTGCTGAAAAAACAGCTCACAAAGCCAAGACTGACCTAAGGGCAGACAAAGGGATAGACAATGACCTTGGCTTTCTTGTGCCCAGAAGCTCTGGTTAAGGAAAACCAATTCAGTGGATTCTAGTCCCAGTTTTGTCAACAGTGGTAGTTTTCCACTTCAACACATAAAGGACTGATATGAATCAGCACTCTTTGATCTTATTCTGGTTTATTTATTTATTAATTTTTGTTAAGGAGAAGATGTTTGTTAAGAGAGCTCATTCCTGAGGGGATATAACCTTTTGGAGTGTGACAGAAATTTCTGAGATGTGTTTCTATTTACTTAGATATGGGGATACTGATAAGCTAAAAAAAGGGGGGGGTCATTAATACCTGTAGTCTTGGGTAACAGATTCCACCCTATGAAATAGAATTATATTAGGCCTGAGCACAAATATTTTTTTCCTAAATCTTCCCACTCTCAGAACTCTTAGGGAAAACAGGCAAGGATGCACTGTTCTCCCAAATTGACCAGCAGCCAGTGTTTCCTAAATATGAACATCAGACCCTACTATCAAATTGCAAGACTCAGTTATTCAGTTGATTGTCCATATGAAAACATTTTTAATACTATTCCCATAGCAATGTATGAGTTTCATGTATTGTGTATCCCCTGGAGAATGCAAACCCCTTGAAGGCAAGAATTGTTTCATTTCTGTTTTTGTGTTTTTACTACCTAACCCAGTCCCTGGCGGTGTTAGTAGAGACTCTTAGGCAGATTGTTGTTGTTCAGTCACATCCAACTCTTGTGAACCCTTTTGGGGTTTTCTTTTTTTAAATTAATTAATTAATTTACCACATTAAAACACCCAATTAACTCCCTCTTGCCCCTCCCTGCATTAGAGAAGGCATCATCTGACAAAAAAGATACATGTATATATAAAACTATGTGTTATTTATTTCTATTTATCAGTTCTTTCTCTGGATGTGGACATAGACAAGTCATCCTTCAAACAATAGTTCTGTTGCTGTATATGCTTTGCTCATTTCACTCTTCATAATTTCATGTAGGTCTTTCCATCCAAAATTAACCTCTTTATCGTTTCTTACAGAGCAGTAGTATTCCATCACAATCATATGCCCCAACTTATCTAGCCATTCCCTAGTTGATGGACATCCCTTCAATTTCTAGTTCTTTGCCACCACAAAGAGAGCTACTCTAAATATTTTAGAACATAAAGGTTCTTTTCCTTTTTCTCTGATGACGTTAGGAAATAAAACCAATAGAGGTACTGATGGGCCAAAAGGTATACAGAATTTTATAACAAGTTGAGCATAATTCCCAATTACTCTCCAAAATGTTGGATCAGTTCACGGTTCAACCAACAGTGTATTAGCATCTCCATTTTCCCACATTTGCTCCAATATTTGTCATTTTGCCATTTTTTCATTTTAGCCAACCTGATAGATGTGAGATGATATCTCAGATTGTTTTGATTTGCATTTCTTGAATCAACAATGATTTAAAACATTTTTTTACAGTTATATATAGTTTTGATTTCTTCATCCAAGTACTGTCTGTTCATATCTTTTTACTATTTATCAATTGGGGAATGGCTTATATTCTAATATATTTGACAAAGTTCTCTACATATTTTAGATATGACACTTCTATCTTATGAACTTTCCATAAAACTTTTTTTTTCCTCAACTTGCTGCTTTCCTTCTAGTCTTGGCTACGTTAGTTTATTTAAACTCCTGCATTCTGTCTTAGAATCAATACTAGGTATTGATTCCAAGGCAGAAGAGAGGAAAGGCTTGGATGATTGAGGTTAAGTGATTTGTCCATGGTTACACAACTACTAAGTGTCTGTGTCAAGATTTGAACGCAGTACCTACTAGCTGTAGGTCTGATTCTCAATTCATTGAGCTACCTAGCTAATCCTCATTAGTTGTATTTGTATAAAATCTTTTCAATTTACTGTATCCCAAATTATCCATTTTATATCTTATAATGCCTTCTATCTTTTATTTATTCATAAATTCTTCTCATCCATAAATCTGTTGGGGTTTTCTTGGCAAAGATCCTGGAGTGGTTCACCATTTCTTTCTCCAGCTTGTTTCACAGATAAGGAAACTGAGGCAAAAAGAGTTAAGTGACTTGCCCAGGGTCACGCAGCTAATAAGGATTTGAACTCAAGTCTATCTGACTGTAGGTCCTTTGCTCTATCCACTGTACTACCCACCCACCTCTCCTAGGGAGGTAGGTGGCTGAACTGATAGAACTTTGGGCTTGTAATCAGGATCTTACCTTGGAAGCTTAATAACTCTGTGACCCCGAGCAAGTCATTTAATGTCTTTTAACCTTACTTGGTAAAAGGAGGACCTGGACTGTCATTCTCCTTGTACAGTGGTTTACAGCTTCAACTAGCTGGCAAGAGCTGAGTTTTGAATTGTCAGTGTGAGCATTTATAATTCTGAAATTAGCTAATGCTACAGATTAGGACTTGATTTATTGTTTTGTTGATTGGACTCAAGGAAGTTTGGATGGAGAAAATGTTACTTTTTTTCCCTTTGGGGAGCCAGTTGTTAAACATTCTCCAGCATACACATATTGCTATGCCTCCTAGCACCCAGGCCCACTGCTTTGGTAGAAGGGATTGGGGACTGCTGGTTTTCCCTGGATGATGAAGCAAGCTGAAATATGATTTGCATTTTAATATTTTACTCATAACTTTTGTTTTTTTAAATGCTTGCCATTTTTGTATATATTCTCCCTCCCATCTTCTCTATCTCCACAATCCTGCTCTGTAACCAAAGAAAAAGGTTAAGGAAAATCAACCACATGTGACAGCCAGTCACATTCTGCAACCACAGTGCAACCCATTTTCAAGGAAAGAAGCGAGTTGTGAAATGTATCTCAATTCCCTTGCTAGAATTCCACCCACTGGAATGGATAAAAGCTTGGCATCTTAAAGTACTTTCCATGAGTTGTAACAAATTATCTTTGTGCACAGGTTGCCCGGAACCGAATATTTTCTATCATTTTCTCACCTGACTTAGCTCTTCAAGGTTTGCAAAAAGTCTCCATAAATCCACATCCAAGAGGCATTCGTAGCTTTGCAGGCATTTGAGTGTATTCATAAAGATCTAAGAAAAACCCCAGAGAAATACCCATTATTCCTGCTTTATACAACTGAAGTTTCCCCTGTGAGAGACTGCTGTACTTCATCTGTCTTAGCATTGCCTTAGAAAATAATTTAGCAATGTGATTTTCAGGGTTTCAGAAAGTTACTGAATTCAAATGATCCCTTCTGTCTCATTTCTGCATCATGGAAAATATTCAAATCCCACTCTTTGTGTGGAGATCTGGATGCTAATGTGCTTGCTGATGGTCTCTCCAAGAAAATGATTACCTGTCTTCTTGGGAAGGGTGGAGGGGTAGGAAGGAGGGGGAAATTGTTTCTCCATGTAATTGAAAAAATAAAAATGACTTTAAAATAATTTTTAAAAAGAAAAAGAATCTCCTTAAAGGAAATGGACTTTAAATCCCTACCAGATGCCACCTGAGTTTTCTTCTTGTATATACAGTATCACTAAGAGCAAAAACCAAAGGCAAAAATATTAACGTGTTTTCCTTTCATTCCCTTGCTACAAACTGAGAAACATAATCTCCACATCCCCATCATTTACAGCTAGAAGGGACTTTAAAGATATCTATTCCAATCCTCTAATCTTATAGATAAGAAAATACATAACTGGCTCAAGGTTATGAACCCCAAGTAGGAAAGCTAGGATTTGAACACCCATATCCTCTGACCCCCCAAGTCCAACCCACTATACTAATGCTTAAGGGAATAAAGTCCAGGTATAAGTGAGTAGCTGTATATGCTTATTTGCCATTTCAAACCACCAGATATATTTTAGACATTTGTTTTGTTTATTAAAATGTATTTTACTTCCCCCAATTAGTGTAGTGGGATGTAATAGAACTAAACATGAATTCAAATACTATCTCTGACACTAAATCTGTGGGGCTACTTACCCTCTATGAGCCTCAGTTTCCACATCTGCAAATGGGGTTTACAATACCTAGAATATCTACCCTCAAAGGATTATAAGTTTTAAATGAAATAATGTATATGAAACTCATTACAAAATCAAAATAATAAATGTTAGCTATTGTTATCATAATGAAAAGAACACTGGATTTGTAGGGAAAAGTCCATAGTGTTTGAATCTTTTCCTACCATGTACAACCTGCCTGGCCTCAAGCAAATTATTTTGCTTCTATGGTCCTCGTGTTCCTTAAATGTTAAATGAGAAGTTTGAACTAGCTGTATTCTAAGTTCCATCTTCATTTAGTTAGTGATGAAAGCAAACTACCTCTCTCTTCTTCTGCCATTCCAGTGGGCTACTACTATTTCTTCAGGCAGAAACACACCAGGGAAGCAAATAGAGGAGTTGAATCCACTGAATTCATTGCTCACTGAACCACACTGTCTTTAAGGCAGAGGGATAAGCCCCAGTAGGTAAGCACTCTAAACACTATGCCAGATAGTTAAATCAGATGAGATATTTGTAAAGTGCTAGCATGTAGTAGGTGCTTAAATGCATGGCCCCTCTTTCCCTCCTCTTCTATTTTTTCATAATCAGTGCATATTTTTTTACTGAGTTGAAAAGAATAGTTGGATTTAGGATGCTACTTATATACCACCTCTGAGCTGCATGGTATGTTTTGTTTTTGACTGGATTTGTAAATTTTTGGGTTTTGGGAATGTACTGGCAGGGATAAGAAAGAAAAAGAAAAGAAGACTCTTTTCTTCTCCTTTCTCTCGGTTAGGTCTTTATTACAAATGAGCTATTGGAGATTTCTGTTAAATACTTCTATGAGTGAAAAACATGAAAGCTGTCTTTGTTTCATAATAAACAAATAAATAAAAAAATAAAGTTTGAATTTTATTGGATAGTGTAGTAAAAAGAGTACTAGAAGTCAGAGCCTGTGTTCATTTCCCAGTTCTGCCATTTACCTCCCTTGGTTTCACTGGGCAAGTCATTTTTTCCCCCTTGGGTCTCTAATTTCTTAATCCATAAGATAAAGGGGTTGGACTAGATTCCCTAAAAGTCCCTTCCAACTTGAAATATGAGATCTTGGAATTATTGGCAAGGTTAAGGAAGGGAAAAAAGGTTTGGTGTAGTGGAAAGAACTTCAGAATTAGAGACAGAAAGATTTAAGTTAGAGGCTTAGTTAGTCTACTTAAATTGTATTTGAATCTATAAAAATTTCTTCACTATTCTGATGCCTTAATTTCCTCACCTGTAAAATGAGGGATTTAGACTGAGTGACCTCCAAGGTCTTTTCCAGCTATAATATTCTGTGGCAGTAAGATAGAAATATGAATAAAACCAACCGTCCCCCAACTCAAGGATTATAGTTGCAGTAGCTTGAGGAAATATGGTACAACAGAAGGTGTTGGATTTAGATTTGGGACTTGGATTCCAATCCTAGCACCCTATGTGGGACCTAAGAAAAGTCACCGAAGTCCTTAGAACTTACTTTACCTTCTGAAAATGAGAGTTAACCTAGATGACTTGTAAAACCTCTCAAGGCTTAAATCTATGGTCTTATAATTGGCTCCTTCCTCTTGTTAATCATATCTGACATTTTTTGAATTTTTAAATGTTTTCTAAATGCATTAGTTCATTTGGTACCAACAATTAGCCTGTGAGGTAGATAGATACTGTAGATACTATTGTCCCCATTTTATAAATGAGGAAACTGAGGTTCTACTTCCTGTTCACAGGCTATGACATTCAATTTCCCCCCTCTATCTTAGAATTCTTAGGGATAATAATAGGTATTAGGTGTATAATTTCTTTGGGATAGTGAACTCCCAGGTGAAGAAACTCCCTCTACTGATTCAGGTTGGCACCTTCTCTATAACTCTACAGAGAGAAGTTAAGTGACTTGGCCAGGGACACATAGGAAGTCTGTCTCAGATTAAACCAGGTCTTCCTCACTCCGAGACCAGATTTCTATGCATACTCTCTGACTTTAAACCTCCCTTTGCTTCACAGTTTAGCTTAGGTCATATCTCTTATGAAAGGTCTTTTTTAATTTCCTCAGTTGACAATAATTAACATTTTTTGGTGCTTTAGGGTTTTCAAAGTGCTTTACAAATATTATCTCACTTGATCCTCACGACAACCCTGAGAAATAGGTGCTATTATTATACCCATTTTATAGAAGAGGAACTGAGGCAGACAGATTAAGTGTCTTATTCAGGGTATATAGCTAGTAAGTGTCTGAAGTTGGATTCAAACTCAGGTTTTCCTGACTTTAGGTCTAGCCTCCAATCATGGTGCCAGCTAACTGCAGTTAGTCCTGTCTCCACAAAATTACTTAATATTGATTTTCTGTATGTTGTCTCCTCCCATAGAATGTTCGCTTCTGGAGTCAGGAAATGTTTAATTCTTGTCACTTAACATGGTAACTTAACGGAAAGCACAATTAATCCTCTCCAAATTTAATGCAATTACCTAACTTTCTGTAACAGCAAAGCTGACTCCCAAGGAGCTAAAGGAACATTTCAAATTTATGAAAGAAGCAAAACAGAGCAGTACCATCTTAAGAACTAGCAAGTGGTCCAAATAATAGGTGCATTCACTGGTAAAGAGTTCCCACACAGCTTCTTGCTGCTTTCTCAAGTCTGGTGTTTCACCAGGAAGCTTTTGATGTCCTTGCAGAACTTCTTCCCAGGTCTTATCCTGGAAATGGGGAGAGAGAGAGAAAAAAAGAGCAAAAGTCTTTCACTTCACCTGTTTGATTTGACTTGCTATTATTTTTGGGTGGTGATAGTGGTAGTGGGGGAGGTGAAGGGAATACAAATAGAAGTATTAGTTCTGGGACTAGAGAGTGTGAGTTCAAATCCTGTCTCTGATATTTAACCCCTGCGTAACCTTGGACAAGTTGATCTCCCTGAGCCTCAGTTTCCTCATCTGGAAAATGAAAGGGTTGGATTGGATGGCCTCTGAAGTCCCTCTCAGCTCTACAACTAGGGTCTATGATTGACTTTTTCTCACTGATGCCCCTACATCTTGCTTCTCAGTTTATTCCCCATAGCACATATTCCCCATAGCACAAAGGATGTGTTATTGTTTAGTCATTTTTCAGTTGTGTCTTACTCTCTGTGGTCTCATTTGGGGTTTTCTTGGCAGAGATACTGAGGTGGTTTGCCATTTCCTTCTCCAGTTCACTTTACAGATGAGGAAACTGAGGCAAAAAGGGTGAAGTGACTTGCCCAGGGTCACCCAGCTAATACGTGTTGGAGATCAGATTTGAACTCAGGAAGATTAATCTTCCTGATTCCAGGGCCAGTGCTCTTACCAATATGCCAGATGTTTAAATCAAATGAGATACTTATAAAGTGCTCAGCAGGTGCTTAATAAATGCTTGGCCCCTCTTTCCCTTCCCTTCTACCTTTCGTAAATCAGTGCATGACATATTTTTGCTGAGTTGAAAACAATAATTGAGTGTGGGACACTACTCTATACTACCTGTGAACTGCATGGTATATTTTGTTTTTGGACTTGACTTGTAAGATTTGTTTGTTATAGGGAACCCCCTCTATCAATGCGGATCAGAAATTATCCTTCAGCGTCGAGTCATGTGGAAATAGTTGCCCTTTATATTGGCTTTTAGGAATGAAAGTGAATTTAGTTTTCTTTGGACATTTCTACCGTCTACTCAGATGCTTCTTCATGGTGTGGCTGCCCACCTGGGTTCCTGAAGTCTATGTAATCAGAACATTATGGGTACAGAAGCTATCAAATTGGGAGGTTTCTTGTATGGGTCTACCAATGGCCCCAGTCTATTAATTACCTGATGATGGGCTAGCTAAGGATGGAGAAGCTCATTGCCACTCATCTAAAGGTGGATGAATTTCTTTGGCTTCAGCAACCCAGGAAGGCTGCCTACTGAGGCATATTGTCTGTGTTGGTGGAGCATTCATTCTGATGAATTCCTGAATGTGGAATTATTAGATTACTAATGATTAATCCTGAAGGATTAGATGGCAATACTCTGGAGAAATTTATGACACATCTTAGGCTATTTTTTTTTAAACCCCTTACCTTCCGTCTCAGAATCAATACTGTGTATTGGTCCCAAGGCTTTTCTGCCAGACCTTTAAATGAGTGGTAAGGGCTAGGCAATGGGGGTTAAGTGACTTGTCCAGGGTCACACAGCTAGGAAGTATTAGAGGCCAGATTTGAACCCAGGACTTCCTGTCTCTAGGTCTGGCTCTCTATACATTGAGCCACCTAGCTGCCCCCTTAAAGCTATTTTTCAGTGCTTCAATTGGTTGAAGATGAAATCATGAAAACCAGGTAATTCTAAAATAATAACTGATAATCCCTGAGAAGGCTAGTGGAAACCAAGCATCACCTTCATTTGAATTAAGGAATGAACAAAACAAAACAAAACAAAACAAAAAAACAAAGAGGACCCAATCAGATGCATGTATTTTAGTTGATACCTTCAAACTGTAGAATTCATATCCACTGTAGTCGGTGATCTTAATGGTGGAAAGGCAATTTTCCAGGTCAAATGCTTGCTTTTGTTTGTCTTTGCTCTGCTTAAAAGAAATCTTCATAGGTTAATTCCTTAAAGACATAAACAATTAATATATTATATGTTATATATAATATAAAACTTCAATGTTTATTTTTTTGTTCCTCAAAATACCTGGCATCTGTAAAACCTAGTGTGTAGAGTTTGGGTATATAGTAGATAGAATGCTGAAATTAGAATGAGGAAGCCCTGGGATCAAATTCAATTTCTAATTGTTAAAGCTATGTGACTTTGGACAAGTCATTTATCCAGTGATTCCCAAAGTGGGCGCCACTGCCCCCTGGTGGGTGCTGCAGTGATCTAGGGAGGTGGTGATGGTCACAGGTGCATGTATCTTTGCTATTAATTGCTATTAAAATTTTAAAAAAAATTAATTTCCAGGGGCACTAACTAATATTTTTTCTGGAAAGGGGGTGGTAGGCCAAAAAAGTTTGGGAACTACTGCTCTATGCTTTAACTTTCTCATCTGTAAAATTCAATTCAATAAACATTTGTTACCATCTTACTATAAATTAGGCAGAGAGCTAGCATTATATAGTGAATACAGATAGGTCTCAGAAAGGCAGGAAGGCATGAGTTCAAGTCCTGTTTTGACATACCCACATACTCCCCTCTTAAGTTTTTCTTTGAATTGACGCAGCCCTCTAAACAATTTAATTTTGCAACTAAGCCAGGAAGGATGTATCAAAAGAAAAATAACATATGAGAGTCATAAAGCCAACTTGACTGCATCCCAAATAGGCATTCATCAATGATGATTTTTTTCAACTTGTTTCTGTGTCTCAGTGTGGGTGATGCTGGCAGTGAATCTAAGCAGCCTGTGGGGGAGAGGGAAATGAGTCACATTTATTATACTGGACAAAACTGGGAACAGGTTATCATCTCCTGTCACCGGCATCAATAGCGACTCCTCCATGAGAGCCTCTTCCTATTTTCCAAAGCCATAAAGATTAGTAGCAGAGAAGATAATGGATGTTCTCTTTGACTCCAAAGAAGGAAGCCTCTTTGTTCTTCCATAATCGCCAAGGAATCTTGGAGTCTGGTGTGTCTGTGGGTGGGGAGGTCCTGCAGCATTTGGGATCCAAGCCTTTTGTTGATGTCTGAAACCATAGCAACCAAACTGTGGTAGAAACCAGTATATCAAGGGAGAGAAGAAACCAAGTGAGACAATGGACCGCGGGAGCTGTGGGGGAGTAGGCACCAGTTGGCACATCTTGGGTTCTGTGATTATTAGAGCTTCCGAGTCCTTGGCAACCTTGTGCAGAGTCTCCTGGTAAAAAGGGTGTAAACTGCTTCCTTCCTCAAGTTAGGTTAACTCTTTCAGAGAGTGAGGTGGCTACGACATGGCAGATACTCAGAGCCAGGAAAACTTGTGTTCGAATCTCGCTTCCGATACTTATTAGTTATGTGACCCTGGACAATCACTTAGCCCATCTGTGCCTCAGTGTCTTCATCTATAAAATGAGGGAGTTTGCCTAGATGATCTCTGAGGTTATTTCTCTTAATGTTGCTTTAAAAAAATCTTTTTTCTCAGTCCACCAGGAGTACTAGCTACTTGAAAGGAAGTCAACGTGTGAACGTGTCTGGGCAGATGATAGCATCTAGTTTCCTAATGTTTTTTGGATGCTCATTGTTTCAGCATTCTTCATGCCAAACCATGAGTGGATCTCTATAATCTCTTGGGCCTCAAGACTTGTCAATATGCAGAAGACCTCATGTATTGGGCTGGTTTAGATCTAAGCCCAGGTGTGTTGTTCATTGACTGACTTGTCAATATGGTTGGACCAGAGCTGAAGGATTACATACTCAATGATCAGGCTAGATATTGAGGGAAGGACACTGATAACATATGGAAAGTGCTTTGGAAGGCTTAATGCGTTATGTGAGTGTTTTATTATTTATTATATAAATTATATTCATTATATAAATTTTTATTTATATAAAGTTCTATAATTTATTATATAAATAGCTTATTATTATTATTATTTGCAAAGCATGGAGAATTCATTTATCGGATGCTTGTTATATGCTAGGAAAACAAAGACAAGGTGAAAAATAGCTCCTGCTCTCAATGAGCTTATATTCTACCAAGCCTACGATCCTAATCTTCTTTAATAAAATGAGGGGGTTGGGCTGAATGATTCCCATGATCCCTCCTCCCAATTAAAAAATCCCATGATAACTAATCATTTTTCAAAATAGCCCATTCTTGACTTCTGGAGGCAGGGCCAAGATGGTGTAGTAATGCAGAGAAGCTCAAGATCACCATGAGAATCCCTTCCAACCAATATTAAAATAATGCCACATAACGAAAGCAGGAGTGAAAGAACCAACAAGGAGACAGAGAGAAACAACTTTCAAGAAAGACCTAAAAGGTAGGCAAAACAACCAGTTCTTATTTTGCTTTTTGTCCTTCCATCTGTAAATAGTTTATTTACAGACGAAGACCCTAAGACTGTAGTGATGGGCAAACTACACCAGATGTGGCCTCCTGAAATATTCTATCTCTCCACAGCCACACAACATTATTCCTAATCTGACGAATACAATGAGTAGGATACAATACCATGATTGGCCCCCTCTTTAAAAAGTTTTCCCATCATTGGCTTAGCCATATAAATTGGTGGATGGGTTCATTTTTTTTAAACCTCCAAACTTAGAATTGGTACTAAATATTGGTTCCAAGGCAGAAGAGTAGTAAGGGCTAGGCAGTTGGGGTCAAGTGGCTTGCTGAAGGTCATAGAGCTAGGAAATAGCTGAGGGAAGATTTGAACCCAAGTCCTCCTGACTTCAGACCTGGCTTTCTATCCACTGAGCTATCTAGTTACCTCAATAGGTTCATTTTTAATGTCAAATAGGGCTATTTTTTTTTATCATTCTGCTTATTCCTTACTATAACCAGGAGATTTGGTCCTCTTACTCTTCTAATTGCTCCTCCATCCTTCAGTCCCCAGAAGAATCAGCTGTTCTTGCTCTTGACTACACCAGTCCTTTTACTCCCAACACAGAAGAAGAAAAAGGGATTTAGACCTTGGCACCCCCTCTTTCGAAGGTCACCAGGCCCTGTTCTGGCAAATAATCATGCTACCAATGTGTTCAACGAATATACTTCTGAACAGATTTAATGCAACGCAATCAAGAACTCGTTTAAACCCAGCTCACTTTCCCAGAAATGGAAGTGCCTTTCTGGACTACTTCATTAATTTTGCAGTGCAAATCCAGATCTACCAAGTACTAACATAAGGGCTCCCTATGATCAAATGAGCTATTGACTAAGGACTATGAAGTTATAGATTAGAAAGTGAACACATAACAGTATGGGAGGGGGCATCCCAAGAGCTTGGTTCTTGGCTGGGCTCCTTAATGCCTAGTAATTAGCTTTGTTTCAATTCACAAAGCACCATTTGGCATGCTCTCTCACCAGGAACCACTTCTATAATCTCATTTAAATTTCACCCGCCACCGGCCTCCATACAAAGAGGCAGAGGTGGCAGAAACACTTCAGCTGTTGGTTCTTTGTGCTGAACTCCTGGAGCTT
>NC_058134.1:238952943-238972463 GCF_016433145.1 Gracilinanus agilis
ATTGTTGGGTTTGTACCCCAAAGAGATCATAGATAAACAGACATGTACAAAAATATTTATAGCTGCGCTTTTTGTGGTGGCAAAAAACTGGAAAAGGAGGGTATGTCCTTCAATTGGGGAATGGCTGAACAAACTGTGGTATATGCGGGTGATGGAATACTATTGTGCTCATAGGAATAATAAACTGGAGGAGTTCCAGGCGAACTGGAGAGACCTCCAGGAACAGATGCAGAGCGAAAGGAGCAGAGCCAGAAGAACATTGTACACA
This sequence comes from Gracilinanus agilis, assembly GCF_016433145.1. Taxonomy (NCBI): domain Eukaryota; kingdom Metazoa; phylum Chordata; class Mammalia; order Didelphimorphia; family Didelphidae; genus Gracilinanus; species Gracilinanus agilis. The sequence continues at coordinate 238,953,212 of NC_058134.1, forward strand.
GAGACTGATATACTATGGTAAAATTGAATGTAATGGACCTCTGTACCAGCAGCAATACAATGACCCAGGACAATTCTGAGGGATTTATGGTAAAGAACGCTGCCCACATTCAGAGGAAGGACTGCAGGAGAGGAAACATATAAGAAAAACAACTGCTTGAAAGCATGGGTCGGGGTGGACATGATTGAGGGTGTGGACTCGAAACTACCACACCAATGCAACTACCAACAGTTTGGAAATTGGTCTTGATCAAGGACACATGACAAAACTAGTGGAAATGTGCATTGGCCATGGGTGGGTGGAGTGCGGGGGGGTGAAGGGGAAAGTAGGAGCATGAATCATGTAACCATGTTAAAAATGAATATTAATAAATGTTTAAAAAAAAGAAAAAAGAAATGTAGCAAAATAAATGGATAAATAAATTTTAAATGAATAAATAATAAAAAAATTCACTGATTCCCTACTTTACTCCACTCTACTGCACTCACCCTGATATGCTCCCCAGCCCCTGAAAAGATTATTATTATTTTTATTTTGAGCCAGATTTTTGCTCTTGCATTGAAGATCTCAGGGTATGGTGGAATAAAATCAGGATTTTGAATCAGAGGATGTGAGTCCAAATTCAGCCATCTGACTTCCTGCCTGCATCCTCCTGATAAATATTCCATCCCTCCTGGTCTTTAAAGAGAGAAGTTCCAGTGGAGAGTGTGTGAGGATGTGTCGGAGAAGGGCTGGGGAGAAGTCAGATTGTGAGGTGTTGAAAAGAGAGCGAATAGTAAGGAAGTGAGGATTGAATCTAGACATTCTCAAGCTTAGCAGCGAAGGAGAGAGAACTGGATTAGTGGTGGATGGACTAAGAGTGGGGCTGGGGGCAGAGAATTGACCAGTAAGAATCGCTCCCCCAGGAGACCTTCAAAAGTGAGCAAACTTCTGTGATCACTCTTTTCTTCCTCTGTCTTGAACATGTGCCTGGGACCCTAACAGCTGTCTCCTAAACTTCCCATGAAGGGAGGGAGAGGGTTTCTCCTTCTCAAGCCCTGTCCCATCCCCAACCCCCAGCTCCCCTGCTATGGTAGCTGTTCAAACATGGCAGTGAGACCATAAGTTTTTCTGAGTGAGATTGAGACTGTATCCCCAAACTCGAGCAGCTTCTTCTAATAAATACATATATAGTGCTCTAAGGCTTGCAAGCACTTTTGGCTTCTTTCCAAGAGTTTCTGGGATTTGGTGGCTGGAAACTCATTGGTTCCTCCATTAGTGCTGGCTTCCTTTTAGGAAATACTCCTCACAGTTATTACAATACTTCTCAGAGAAGTTGACCCCCAGCAGGAGGAGGAGCCCAAGCCATGTCCTGACTTCCCAGAAGATAGGTACCTTTGAAGGATCTGCTTAGACAGTACTGAGCTGAGACAAGGCAGAAAAATGCCTGTTCAGTAGTTCTAAAAGGTGTTTCATGTTTTTCTGTAGGATCCTGGATAAGTCACTTCTCAAAGCACAGTTTTCTAACCTGTTAAGTGGGGATGATAATAATAGCACCTACCTGAAGGCTGTCATGAGGATCAAATAAAATAATATATACAAAGTATTTTGCAAATGTTAAAGTGTTATTATATAAATGTCTGTCATTATCATAGTCCACCACCATCATCATCAACTTCTTTTTTTTTTTTTTTAACCCTGACTTCCCATCTTAGAATCAATACTGTGTATCGGTTCTAAGACAGAAGAGTGGTAAGGGTAGACAATGAGGGTCAAGTGACTTAGCCAGGATAACATAGCCAGGAAGTGTCTGAGGTCAAATTTGAACCCAAGACCTCCCATCTCTGGGCCTGGCTCTCAATCCACAAAGCCATCCAGCTGCCCCTATCATCATTAAGCTCTTGAGTTGACAACAGAAGTGATGAATCATTGGGTCATGTTTTAAGTATTTGTCTATGTGTGTCTCGTATTTTAACATTTCTTTTGTGGTTGAGGCAATAAATAACTAAATCTAACCCTAATACCTAAGCAGGTGCTGCCTAAACTCACTATCCAGCTCCTGTTTGAAATCATCTCATCCTGTGAAGGAGCGCCCACAACCTCCCAGAGCTGTCCGCTATCTTTTGAGACTGCTCTTAATTAGGAAACATGGTCTTAGATGAACGGACATCTACCTCTCTGCTGCTTTTATTACTCCTACTTTTTCCTTTCTTTGAGAAACCATGAAGAATGGGAGAAGTGTCTCATTACTGGAGGAGGGAAAATGTTGCCTTATTTTTTAAAAAATGGAAAATTTACACTATAGGACATTGAACCTGAATTTGATTTCTGGAAAAATTCTAGAATTTACTGTTATTATTTTAATTTACTTAAAAAAACTTTTTCCATGGTTCCATGATTCATTTTCTCCCCCTCCCCTCACACCTCTCCCCTCCCAGAGCTGACAAGCTGGGTTATACCTGTATTATCACTCAAAACCTATTTCCATATTATTCACTTTTTGTAAGAGAGTCATCTTATGAAACCCAAATCCCCAATCACATACCCATACATACAAATGATAAGTCATATGTTTTCTTCTGGATTTCTACTCCCACAGTTCTTTAGAGTTTATTATTAAGGGGAAAGTTTCTGAGAATTTAGAAAAAGAAGCAATGACCACAAAAGCCAGCATAGTTCTTTAAAGGAACAAGTCATGGCACACCAATCTCCCTCGCTTCTTTGACAAGGTTAGTAGACTACAACATCAGGAGAATCAATCAGTCCACGAGGAGATGAATATTTGAGTCTTTTTGGGAAGAGTTGTCTCAGATTTTGCTTCCTGGAGTTGTGCAGGAACCTGAATATAAATAATGGACTAAACAAAGACTTTTTTTTTTTTTACTGATTCCAGCTGGGAATTCACTATAGATCACAGTTTTTTGCCATTCCCATTTTTACAATTGTCATAAAAAAGGAACCCTTTAAAGCCTTCATAGAGAAATTTATTGGCTTAGAGAGAGAAATATATATATATATATACATACATATGCATATATGTATGTGTATATATATTTGTTTTGTCCTTACCTTTAACTTTATCAATGCCAGGAATTCCTACAAAGAAACGCTCTGTACCAAGATAGAGCACAAACCACAGGGCATAGACACAGACCATATAGCAGAAGTGTTGGATACATGTTCTACAACACTCCCTAGGACCCCAACCAGATTAAAATATAATTGGAAAATGTTTGACAAAATAAATAAAAATAGAACACAACATAAATCTGCATCCTGCACACCACTGCCTTAGACGTCATCTGATCGAATCTTTTCATTTTTCAGATAAGATAACTGGGAAACAGAGAGTTTAAGCAACTTGCCCAAGGTCATAATTGAAGGAGTCAGAATTCAAACCCGGATCTTATGTTCCAAATGCAGTGTTGTTTAATAGTTCACCATGTTGCTAGTTTTAGATGTATTAGTTGTCCAGTGGTCTTCAATGTAGATCAGTAACCACCAATAAGCAATGTATGACGCGGTGGAAGAGTGGTTCCCTATTTTCTTTTGATATTTTTCTATTTCATAGGAGGACTGGGATGGGAAATCAATCAATGAGAATTTATTATGTGTGTACTATGGCCCATGTACTGTGAGAGCTACTGGAGATGCAAAAACAAAAGGGAAACATTTCCAAGAAAATATGCATATGGCATCATTGGATTCTACTATGATGGAAGACAAGAACCTCAGATCCCATCTATTCTCCCCTTCATCTTATACCTGAGTAAACTGAACACTGGAGAAGTTAATAGAAATACTGGAATTTTGGAATTCCTTGAAGGATCAAGTTACATTAATGGACACGTTTGAAATATGATGATGAATCTTTTTATTTCAAAGTAAAATTATAATATCTATGTGTAATTATTTGTGCCTAAAAAGACATTTGAACAGATAGGGTAAATTATAAAAAATTTTTTGACAACAATTTCCATGTCTTGTCCTTTTAGTAATTGAATTGCCTAAGGTCATATCAGAGGCAGGATTTGAATCCAGGTCTTCTGCCTCCTGAGTCAGTGTTCTTTTTATATGTAAGCATGCATGTATATATGTATGCATACATGTTTAAACAAAATACAAGATAATTTTGGGGAGTGGGGCACCAGTTGGGAATCACCAAGTAGTTCAAGCAAAATCTTGAAGAAAGCTAGGGATTCTAAGGGCATTCATAGGGCAGCTAGATGATGCAGCGGACAGAGCCTGGAGTTAGGAAAACATGAGTCCAAATCCAGCATCAAGAACTTTCTGGTTGTTTGACCTGGGCAAGTCACTTAACCCTGTTTGCCTTGGTTTCCTCAACTGTAAAATGGACTAGAGAAGAAAATGGCAAACCACTCCAGTATCTCTGCCAAGAAAACCTCAAATGGGGACACAAAGAATCAGACATGAGTGAAACAACAAAAGGGATTCTAAACAGAGTGGCCTAATCATTTTGGTCAAATGCTTAGAGAATATCCAGTGAATAACACTAATACAAGGACAAATATTTTTATTCTCTATTTTTTTCATTTTTGTTGGGAAGCATAACAAAGAACCTGGACTCAGTTACAAGGTTTAAATCCCTCTTCATACACTTTTGAGCTGTGTGATCCTGGGAAATCCTCTGAATATCTCTGAACCTCACTTTTTTCATCTTTAAGAGAAGGAGGTTGGATGAACTGACCTCTGACATCCCTGCAAGTTCTTCTTGTATGCCATGGTCATACATTTTCATTTGCATCTGGATCAAAAGAGGTCCAAAACCTGTGTGTGAGCAAGACTCCCAGTTGCATCAGGGCTCTCAATTATGCCCCAGTTCTCAGATGAAACCACCCTCTTGCCCCTTGCTCACAGACATAAACATAGCCCACTTGCACTGACCCTGAGTTGTGCTGCAGAGAGATTGACAGATCAGAGCGGACAGTTCCCATACTACCGGTCAGGAGCTTTTTGGTCTTTGTCCCAGAGACACCAGCTTCTCTTTTCCTTTCTGTCCTTTGCTGAAATCTAAGCTCCAATGTGTGGGTGGGCAACTGTGGCAATTCTGAGAATCCAGGGAATGCTCCCCACCCCTGACCAAGCGCATACACACTAGCGCACACACTCAGACAGTGAAAGAAATCAATTGAGGGCTAGTAACAGAAAGCAAAACCCTCCCCAAAACTCTCTCCAAAAGATATATCCCTCAAAGTTAACAAGAGAGAAATAAATCCTTGGAGACATTTTCCCAAGAAAATTACTGGGGGAAGAAACATGGTGAAGGAAAGTGTAATATGTGCAATGGAATGAGCGCTGGGTTTGGATTCAAGAAGACTTTCGTTTTGAGCCTTTCCTCACTTTCTAGGCCTTGTGTACCAGTCATTTCACTCATCTGGAGATCAGCTTCTATGTCTGAAAAGCGAGGGAGTTGGACTAGATCATGGGCTCTTAACCTGGGCACTATGGGCAGATTTCAGTGAATTTGCTCTGTGAATTTGGATAGGGAAGAACCTTTATTTTCACTAACCTTTCATTGAAATTTAGCATTTATTCCCATTATGAACGTAGGTAGTGAAAATCATTTTGGGAAGGGCTCCCATTAACTTTACCAGCTTGTCAAAGAGGAGGACCATGACACAAAAAGGCCACGATGCTCTAGACTGGAAGATCTTGGAGGGCCCCTCTAGATCCCTGAGTGTGCTGGATACAGTTCCAAACAGCTCTGGAGAGCCTAATATTACATTTTCAGTGTGAGTATCCATTCCTTAGAAATAAGCAAATACTAGATATCGAGGATTGATCTGCTGTTTTGTTGACTAAAGAAAGTGAAGGAAGAAATGCTAATAACACAGACCCTAGCTGGACACTGAAGACAGAGCATTATTCAAATTGTTGGAGGAATACAGGGAATACAAATGTAGAGAAAAGAGAGGACAGGGGATGAGATCAGGGAACAGTCATTAGACCAGACCAGCTAAAATATAGGAAAAATAGCAAGTATGAATACAAGAGTGGAGAGATAAGTGTTGAAAATTAGGTCAGAGCTAGATTATGGAAGGTCTTAAATTACAGGCAAAGCAGTTTGTTGTTTTTTCTTAGCTAATAGGGAGCCATGGGAAATTTCTAAGCAAGGGATTGATGGAGTCCAAATTTTCCTGTGCTAAGAAGATTGCTTTGGCAGGTATGTGAAGGACAAATTGGAAAGGAGGAAGCTGGAGGTAGAGAGACTCAGGTAATGATAGCAGGACCCTTGAGTGATGTCAGTCTGAACAGAAAGGAAGAAAATGGAAGGAGCAATAATGGAAAGAGAGGATTAGCTAGGCATGACAATTGAATAGACAGATGGGATGAGGAAGAAGGAAGAATCACCTATGACTGACATTTTGAGCCTAGGTTACTGGGCTTTAATTCAATAAGTAGTTGTGAAATGTGGTGCACATTGCATGAGGCAAACAAAACAGCCTCTCTCTTCTTAAGGAGAGCTTATATTTTACTGGAGACAGGGTCAAGGGAAGGGAAGGTTATAAAATGGCATGTTTAAACTAGTACAGTTTAACATTGTGTCATTTAGATTTTCATATGCAAAATAATATATATAATTCCATTCAACTTTGACCCAACAAGTTAATGCAAAGACTATATATTATTGTGGTCAAAATCGTGGTGATTACAAACACAGTTCAATTTTAAAAGTGGATACGTTGGTGTGGGGTGTAGGGGAAACTATGCTGGATTTGGAGTCAAGATCACTGGATGAAAATAATGACTAGGACCCAAATAAAGACAGTCAACCACACTTAGACCTTATTTTCACCTCTTATAAAATGGAGTAGGATTAGAAGACTTCCAAAGCCCATCAGTGATTTATTAAGGATTCACGATGTGTCATTCTCTGCTAGGTTCTGGGAATATACACATAAAAGTGAAACCATGCCAATCCTCAAGGAGATGACTTTCTACTAGAGAGCTTCAATATGTCAACAGACAAGAAGAAATAAGATGTAGGAATGGAGGATAGAGATTGGACCTGTGATTTCACTGGCATAGGGAATTCCTAGGTGAGTAAACTCTTTACTAATGCAGATTTCTCTGCCACTTATATTCTTAGAAAATTGCCTAGAGTCCTGAGAAGCTAAATAACTTTCCTAGAGTCACACAGCCACTATGGGGAAGAGGTAAGATTTGAATCCGGGTCTTATTGACTCTAAAACTCACTGCTTCCATAGAAGATACACCCAAAATAATCAGAAAGTGATTTGAGGATATCAGGAGGGTGATAATTGGATGATCAAGAGAGGTTCCTTTCACCTTCAGATCTGTGATCCAGTGATCACATACATTGTATTTTATTTGAAGAAAGATGATGATAACAGAGAATTCAGCATATAGAAATTTTGGTTCTTAAAAGGCCTCTGAAATTAGCGGCTCTATTGCTCAAGGGATAAATTCTCTCAGCGTAGCCAGAATAGAAGGAAAAGCACCTCTGTTTACTAGGCATGTGTAGAGGTTTTCAGAGGTACCCAGTAAACCAATAACTGTGAACAAAATATTAAGTCTGGTCCCTTCTTCCTCTTATTACCTCTTTCCCAACTTCTCCCTATTCCTACCTTTTCAGGGACTCATCTCTCTTAAACTGGTTTCTGATTGTCCTAAGTTCTAATCACTCCTGCCCCCTCTTTTCTGGAGCCAAAATTCCTAGTCTTTAGGTAGAATTTCAGCTAGAGGGAATTCATGTGACATTATACCCTTCTTGGGTGATATTTGTGTTTTAAAAAAGTCTTGTTCAATAACAGCCAAGCTGGAAAACTTCTAGCTTACAGACTATTTCTTTACAAGGACTAGGCTAGGTAAGTAATGAGAAGGTAAATAGTTTGAGATTGCAGATTTAGTTTGCAGAGAGCCCAACATCCTCTTATTTTTTTTAAACCCTGACTTCCCATCTTAGAATCAATACTGTGTATTGGTTCTAAGGCAGAAGAGTGGTAAGGGCTAGTTAAGTGGTAATGGGGGTTAAGTGACTTGCCCAGGGTCACACAGCTAGGAAGTATCTAAGGCCAGATTTGAACCTAGGACCTCTTGTCTCTAGGCCTGGTTCTCAATCCACTGAGCCACCCAGCTGCTCCCACCAACATCTTCATTTTGCAGATGAAGAAACAGAAAAGTTCACTTCAGAGAAGAAGACTTTTCCTAGGTTCATGTGGGTAGAATATATAAGAAGTGGAATTTGAACCCATCAAATCCAAACAACAGTATGTTACTGGAAGAAGGTTCATTATTCATTGGGCACCTACTTGGAGATTAATTCTTTGTTCATGGTAACCTATGAAACAAAGAAAATTTAAAAGAGTAAGCAGCCTAGTCCTGATCATGGGATCTCAATAGACTTTGAGCCAGAAAGGACCTGAATAGTCATTAAGTTCAATCCCCATATTTTCTAGAGCAACAAACTGAGGTTCATAGAAGTTAATGCCCAGAGTTACAAGTTACAGATGTGGGATTTGATTTCAGTTTTTCCTGGCTCCAGATTCGGTGATCTATTCTAAACCGATACTCAAAATACTCAGTTGCATAGGCTAGGAATCAAACCTGGTTCAACTGCTTGGAAGGCAGCTATGTTTGCTACTATACCACCCATATTGTGGACTATTGTTAAGGATATTTAGAAAATTGTACTCATGTAGACAGTGTCAAATGCTTCAAGGCAAAAAAAAAAGAATTTTTTTTTGGGAAAAAGTCATCGGATTTGGCAATTAAGAGATAACTGGTAACTTTGGAAAGAGAAATTTCAATTGAGTGATAAGATTGGAGGTTAAACTGAAGAGGATTTAGAAGAGCCTAAAAAGAGAAGAAATGATGGACTAAGTATAGAGGGCTTTTTCACGTTTAGCTACAGAGGTGAGAGGAGACATAGGATGACAGATTAGCAAGAACAGTAGGATTTAGTGAAAGTTTTTCAGAACAAGGGAAACATACAAGTGTTTGTAGGCAGCAGGGAAGGAACTGATAGACAAATCAGAGAAAGAAAGGGAATGGTAATGGGAACAATTGACTGAGAGAAGTCAGAAAGGGAATCAAGGTTGCATATAGAAAGGTTAGCCTAGGCTTAGAAGAAAGGCCACCTTTTTTTTTTTAATTTTTTTTAAACCCTAGTATCTTTTTATATATATCCTTCTGTATTAATTTTTTTTATTTGTTATAGGGCTAGGCAATGGGGGTTAAGTGACTTGCCCAGGGTCACACAGCTGGGAAGTGTCTGAGGTTGGATTTGAACCTAGGACCTCCTGTCTCTAGGTCTGGCTCTCAATCCACTGAGCCATCCAGCTGCCCCCGAAAGGCCACCTTTTTGTCAGAGTAAGGAATAATGGAAAATGATGTCAAGGGAATATTAGGTGAGGAAAAAGGAAGAAGAGGTAGACCTGGTGAATGACTTTGATTTTCTGAATAAAGTAAAAGATGAGATCCCCAGCTGAGAGAGTAGATGAGGAGGAAAGGCTTGAAGAGAGTTTGTAACTGTGGTGAGTTGGAAAGAGAATCAGTCATAGGAGTATTGCCTTGCTGCAGTGAGGACCCAATTGAAATGAGATAATATAAATCTGTAGTAGCTTCAGTTGGCACAGTTGTGAGACTGAGATAGAGAGCCCTCTACTACATGAATTATGATCCTACCAGTGTGGTCCGACATATCCAAGATGAACTGCGGTAGTAAGGTCTCACATTTCAAAGGGTCAGAATTAAGAGAAAGATCACTTAATGTGAAATGTTCATCTATCAGAGAAGGTATGGCAAGGTAGCTAGCCAGCAAAAACAAAGGAGAACATGTTTTAAAATCCTCACCATTTGGAAGCACAGTATTAAGATTTAAGGGAATTATGTTTGAAGGTCAGTTCAAGAAACTGGTTCTACACCAGGTCTGAGCTTATAGAAAGAGTAGATTTCTAATGTGAGTTGCTGAGTATGACTTCTCTGCTATTCTTTTGACCTTTAATGTTTGGGGCTAATATTAACCCGTATGCTCCCGATGAGCTTCAGCTGTTGAAAATCTTCCCACCCCATGTCTCTAGCATTTCCTACCTGGGAAGCATTTGTGTTTGTCAAGGGGCAGACAGATGGGACAGCTACAGGGTGGGGCTTAGTGGATAGAGTGCCAGACCTGGAGATGGGTGGTCCTGGCTTCAAGTCTGGTCTCAGATGCTTCCTAGCTGTGTGACCTTGGGCAAATAACCCCAGTTGCTCAGCCCTTACACTCTTTTGCTTTGAAACCAGTACTAAGGACTGATTAAAAGGCAGAAGGTAAATTTTTTTTAAGAGCCAGACAGACATGTTTCAGGAGAGCATAGCATATGACAATGTGTGCTTACCTTAAACTTTTTCTTGATGAAAGAAAGTTTTGATTAGTGATACAAGGATTGTTGGGTCCTACTAAGCTAGAAAGATTCGGATTATTGGATTCATGACATATTATATCTGCTGCCCAAAGAATTGGCCTAGCCAAGTATGGAGGATCAGCTTGTCACCTGCAGGCATCATGAGATGCCAAATTTATATTCTCATAAATCTAGGTCGGTAAGGAACTTCAGAAATCATCTCATCTAACTATCTCATTTTATATAGGAAGAATTCAAGGTCCAGAGAGTTTAAGTGAGCCAGAAAAGGTCGTAAATCAAGAATGTGAAGGGATCTCAGATGTATCTAATCCAACCTCCATAGTTTACAGATAAGGGAAACAAAGTCCAGAAGATGAAGTAACTTACTCAGGTTTCCACTCTACAACTAATGATCTTTCAACCTTACCAATGTTACTTAGGTAGACCTCTTTTAGGTCTCAGTAACTCACCATGATAAAAACACTAAATAATCTTCAGTTCTAGGAATCCCCTGTCTGTTTCCACAGTAATGATAGTAGAGCTGGGGGAGCAGAGGTAAGAATAGAAGAGAAAGAGTATGCTAAGAATTATAACTCTCAAGCCATCCATAAAAGGTAATTTTATGAGAGGCATCACCGAATGGTCTTAGCAACTAGATGGTATAGTGGATAGAGCACTAGGCTTGGAATCATGAAGACACATTTTCCAGAGCTCAAACTGACCTCATACACTTACTATGGGTGACCCTGGGCAAGTCACCTTAACCTTGTTTGTCTAGTTCCCTCATCTGTAAAATGACCTGGAGAAGGAAGTAGCAAACCACTCTAGTATCTCTGCCAAGAAAACACCAAATGGGGTCATGAAAAGTCAGACATGACTGAAAAATAACTCAACAGTGGAATGGTCTAAAGTCAGCTGGCCTTGGGGACATAAATCAATCAACCAATGAGCATTTTAAGTGCCTGTTATGTGTGGTGTTTCTGCTGGTGTGCCAGGCACTGGCATACAAACACAGTGAAATAATTTCTACCCTTGGGGAGCTTACATTTTAATGAAGGCACGGATTCAAGTCTTCACACATACTTGCTGTATGGCCCTGGACAGATAATTTAGTTTCTCAATGTTCCAGTCAGTTTTCTAAACCTGCAAGTTGAAAATCAAGTAGAGATCTACTCTAAGAATGGGAGTTTCTTCAACAGAAGTTCCCTACATAGACTAGTGAAATCATGGTCCCAGAAATCACACACTCTCACCCCAATATTATAGGTACTCTGGGAGATTTTCCTCCAACAAGTGATGTCATATATCAGTAGAGGTCCTCAACCACATCTATATTGATGACTTTTCTATAAATGCAACCAGGAGAAATAGAGAAGTTGCTATAAAATAAGAAGATAGTTCTCAGAAAGGTGAATAAAGAAACAGATGGCAAATGAAGACATTTATTTTGATTACTGACATTTTTTAGAGAAGTTTCTCCTAGGCTAAGCACTGAGAATACAAATGCAAAAGTGAGAAAGTACTTTCCAGGAAGGATCTTATATCCTATGGGGAAGAAATACCATGTTTACAGCTAAGTAAAGACAGGCCAGATACCCAAAAACGAACAAATGGGAGAGTCTGGGGGCACTTGAAGAAGGCATGAGTTCAGGCTTGAAGGGAAGAGGGAAGAGAGACGAAGGAGGAAAACATTCCAGGCATGGAAATCTTCTCTTCTTTGAGACTGACACAGAGTAGATGCTTAACTAATGACTGTTGATTGATCAAATCATCACAAAGGAGGAAGCCAGAAGAGCAGCGGAAAAAAGCTTAGCCAGCAAACACTACATGATTGATCTTGCCAAGCAGTGAATCATGGCAGCCAAGAGCAACATTGCTTTAGAGCATAAACTTATTTGCAAAACATTATGGGGGAGGATGAAGGCAGATTACAATTTTCTCAAAACCATGAAATACATTGGAGGGAAAAACAAACCTACAGAAAACATGATAAGAAATCCAACTAATAGGATTATTCCAAGAGCATTTCTAGATGATCCTAGAAGGACAGGAAGAGGAATAAATCTGACAATTTCCACAGCAATATATTCTCATCATTGATGACAGTGGCATGACCACATTTGAATCAGAAGTGGTTGCATCATTTGGATTCACCCTGAATATTTCCATTGAGCTGGAACCAATGACCATATTTTACATAGTGAGAACTTCAAATAGTGCAAATTCAAACACATGCAACCACTTCATAAGATTAATTATTCACATTAATCAGAACTAGCTCAGAGTCAGATTGGTTCTGTGAAGAAGTGACAGTGATATCCACGAAAATGAATTCAGGAAAAACAGTTGGTCCTGGCCACAGAAGAAATTCTATACAATTATATAGATATTAAGGGATTTATTTTCTTTAAATATTTAAGAAACAATTTAAATTAAATTAAATTAATGAATTATTTAAATAAATATTTAAGTAATAAATAAATAAAATTTCTTTAACATTTATTTTTATGACACCTTCATTTCCAAGAATATCTCTCCTACCCAAAGAGCATCTCCTAAAATGAAGTATTAAAAAAGAGAGAGAAAAAGAGTTAATCAAAATTAACCAATACCCCAATTAGTCTGAGAGCGTGAATGTATGTGTGTGTATAATTATATATGCATATATATATATACATATGTTCTAATCTCTTAGTACTTGATTTTTGCAAAGAAAGGAGAACTGGATCTGCAATTTTATTGATAAAGGGATCCCCTGAGTGAGGAAACTCTTCCTACCAATATAGGTTAATGCCTTCTCTGTACTTTAGAGTTTTTGTTTTGTTTTTGGAAACCCTCACTTTCTGTCTTAGTAAACAACTCGAAGACAGAGGAGCAAGGACTAGGCAAATAGGGTAAAGTGACTTGGCCAGAGTCACACAGCTAGAAGTGTCTCAGGTCAGATTTGAACACAGATCTTCCTAGCTCCAGATCTGCTGCTCTATCCACTGAGGCACCTAACTGCCCCCGTACTGTAGAGTCTTGAAGGTAGATGAACAGCCCTGAAAAGGGTTCGGCAAGCCCTCACACCAGAGGTGCTAGTTCTCTCTGAATGGTCCATTACACTCTTACTAAGTATATTCTCAATTGCAGAGGGTACCTTTTCAGGCAGACGATTGACCCTTTAGGTTCAAGGTTATCAAAGACCCCATAGTATATATTGTTTGTTATTTGCAACACAACATTTGGTAGAGCCAAGCCCAGAACCTTAAATGCCTTCCCCATCTTTTAAGGTGTACCCCACCCTATGTTAAGATCAGACAAGAAGCTTTGACAGATATGGCCACAAAAATGACCTTTTTTCTATGCTTTTCTTACTTCTGTCAGAATATCTGTTGCTGATCATGCTTAAAGGGCTATATAAATATTAGCTATTGTTATAACACATGCCTTTGGGAAACATATTTTGTCACCTAGTAGAATGTAAGTTTACTAAGGGCAGTACTACCCTATTTTTGTTTTCGTATTCTCTTCTAGAATATTTCTTGATTGAATGATTAACTGGACCATCTTTATGTGACAGGCATCAATTTGCAAATGTTGTCTTAAGTTCTAGAAACTTATTTACCCAGATTTACAGTCATGCCCTTCTCTCCCTACTCCCCTCCACTCTCCCCTCCCCTGAGCTATGGATAGCTTAAGCATAACTCTGCACAGGGTGCAAGCACCTCAGGGAATTGGTTAACCAAATCAAACAAGCGTTTATGAAATCCCTACTATGGTCCAGCCATTGTGCTATGTGCTGCATATTCAAAGACAGAGATGAAACACTGGTTGTCCTCAAGGAGCTTCCAGTCTATCAGGGAAAATAAGGAGGTGAAGCTTGAGAGGGTGCTCTCTATGATCTTGATGAAGGCACAAATTTCCATGGCAAAAAGACTTCATGGGTGTGAGTATGTTAGATCTGGAGCCATAATGAATCATCTCTTTAATGCTCCTGAAACTTTCTAAAGGTAAAGATTCCAAAGAAATGGATCCAAGGAGATCCATGTAGTATATATTTGAGGTACAAGAATGAAGTTCCAAAAGGGGGTAGCAAAGAATGGTCAACTGGTATTGGACGGATCCTTGATGAAGGGAACTGGCAAGTTTTTGTTGATGGTATTTTTCCCCGCTACAGACAACTTCACAGACTTACAATTGAAGAGTATAGATCATGTATAACCTGATCTCTTTATTTTTCATCAAACAATAATAAGAACTAAATGACTTGGTAAAGCAAATAGCCTAGAAGGCTATACTTAAAAAATCTCCCAGGTATATGCTAAGGTCTAAAAAACAACCACAAAGATTAATATATCCAATGATCCTTTGGATATTAACATTAAGTGAGGTGTAAACCATATGCATGTTTTCCAGAAGGGCTCATAAGCGTCATTTTGAGAGTCCTAAACAAAATCAAAATGAAGAGGGTTCCCTGTGGTTGAGTTTTTGAGTTGCTCCTAGTCATGGATGGCATTACACTGATTAGATAAAGTTGTAGGATACTCAAGAGCCTTCTTAACAAGATTCCTAAGTTACTTAGAAGCAGTCAGGTAGTACAATGGATAGAGCACTGGACTTATAATCAGAAGGTCCTGAATTCAAAACCTATCTCAGACACAAGTCACTTGATCTCTCATCTTCAAATTCCTTATCTGTAAAATGGGGGTAGTAATGGGACCTCCCCCAAAAGGTTGTTGTGCAGATAAAATAATATATGTAAAACATTTTGCAAACGTTAAAGCATTATATAAATATTAGCGGATATTGATATAATTGTTTTTAATAGTTGTACTCAGCAATTCTTACAAGGACAATCGAGTGCATGAATAATGCTTATTGACCAGATCATTTTATGCAGTTGGATTGGCAGTCCATTGAGTTAATCCATCAGTACACAGATCTTGTAAAGGCATAGAAGAAGATAAAGAGCTAGGTCACAAAATGAAGATGAGAAAGAGAGCAATAAATCACATTTGAGAAATTGCCTCATGGTTTTAATCACCTTAAGTTCTTTTCTGCTGCCAAAGGCTCTTATTCTCATGCCGTTTCCATCCCACCAGAATGCCATCTAATCACATGATCTAACTTGAGTGTCTTACAAGGAGAGCCCTATGGCTACTCAAAGGTCTCCCTTAAGGATGAGCTTTGATTACTTGAAATACTATGTTATAGTGATGGGGTAGAACCTCAAAATGAGCATATCAGAAATGCCTCTATGGTTGCCTCTAAAAAATCCTTCTTATTACAGACTCATTTCAAATAAGCATAACTCTGATACCTTGACACAAAGGAATGATATCAAAAGCTTCCATAAAATACCAGATACCTGTGGAAGGAACATGGATATACACTTCCCATGCTGTTTCTGTATAGATTAGCATAGCAGGAATGATACATAGCCATATTCACACTTTTTTTACAAGTCCATTGACTTTAATGAGAGACATTATAATATATATTATAATAATATAAAATATCAATAAAAAATAAAGTCAGTGGGTGTGAAAACACACCCAATTTGGTCTGAGACACAGGGATTATCAGCTTCAATATCAGTATTATTATAGAAAAAGAGGAACAAAGACAGGGAATATAACAAGGAAACTTAAGTGAGGAAAAAAAATAAATTGAGGTGTGGATATAGTGGGGATTCCAGTAGTAAATGATTTGCAATATTTCATTCCTAACCCTGACAGGAGAATCCAGAGAGTATCTAAGGAGAGTTTTCTGACAATTCTAACATTGGATTGGATTAGAGCAGTGACAGGCAAACTTTTTAAAGAGGGGCCAAAGGAAAGGAAATGCTCATCTGTCAGTCTGTTTCTAAGGCAACTCTTGAGAAGTTTCATTGTATTGTATTCTACTCATTGTATTCTTCAGATTAGGAATAATGTCACATGGCTGTATAGAACATTTCAGGGGACTGCATCTGGCCCTTGGGTCATAGTTTGCCCATCACTGGATTAGAGTATATGCTCATCTTTTGGTTATCCTATTTTGACAGTCCCTTTGAAAAGAGGAACTAATCTTGGTGAGGTAAGAAATCTCTCTTGTCCTTTTAGTTAATATGCAGTTAATAATGCCTAAGAGAATCATGTGAGTCTTAATTTAATTTCTATAAACAATTCAGATTACTCAAAAGTGAAAAGGTCAGTCAGTCTAATTAAAGTTGCTAGCCTTCATAATAAATTCTATAAAAGGCAGCTCGGTGGTTCAGTGAAAAGGGAGCCAAGTCTTGAGATGGGAAGTCCTGGGTTCAGATATGACACTTCCTATGTGTGTGATCCTAGGCAAGTCACTTAATCCCATTTGCCTAGCTCTTATCCCTCTTCTGCCTTGGAACCAATACTTAGTAGCAATTTTAGGATAGAAGGTAAGGGTTTAAAAACATAGACTCTATAAAATGAAAGGCTTGGCCTTGAAGACCTCTAAAGTCTCTTCTAACTTTTAGATCTAGGATCCTAGGATTTCTGGTAAACTGATACTCATATACCGTCAAAATGGTGGCACAGGGGGCAGCTGGGTAGCTCAGTGGATTGAGAGCCAGACCTAGAGATGGGAGGCCCCAGTTTCAAATCTGGCTTCAGACACTTCCCAGCTGTGTGACCCTGGGCAAGTCACTTAACCCCCATTGCCTAGCCCTTACCGATCTTCTGCCTTGGAACCAATACACAGTATTGATTCCAAGATGGAAGTAATGATTTTTACTTTAAAAAATGGTGGCACAATGCCCCTAGTTATAAAAAGCATCTGACTTTCTTATAGCTCACTGTTGAACCACATAATCAATCACTCTCATTACCGCCATAGTTGCTGGCCGAGGTGCTGATGCCATTTTGGCAACAGCGCTAATACAACTGCCATCATTCAACAAACATTATTAAATAGTTAGTGAAGAACACTGTGCTAACTGTTGAATGAGATGCACAGTTTAGGAACGATTGTTTCCTGCTCTCATAGATCTAGCGTCTGGTGGAGATGGGAGGTAGGAATGTGGGGAGATTGAGACTCCAACAGAGATTGTAGCAAGCTTTTATTATATGATAAATACATAAGAGAATAGCAAAAAATGTAACTATGCTACATTACTATCTATGTATTGTGGGAAGTCTCAGGATAAAAGGCATCAAGGACATCTTCATGAATTAGGTATCATTTTGTGTTGGAAATATTGGGGTCTTTGAATTACATTTCCCATGAACCCACTGGCTTCCTGTCATTATGCAATGACATAGACAGAGGGATAAAACTGAGGGGCTGGTGTTTCACTGCCTCTTTGCTACCTATCCATCATGGTGAGAGCTGGGAACAGTGGGGCTTTTAAACTGCCTAAGCTAGCATGGCACGTGGCTTTATTTTCTAGTGGCTACTAAGAAATCTTAAAAAAAACCATAATATTTTCAAAGTTATTATTATTCTTTAATTTTATTTTTTACAATTATTAGTCTTTAAATGATGAATGAAAATTCACCAGATGAAGAGAGGGATCATACAATCATAGATTTACAGCAGGAAGAGACCTCAGGGTTTATCTAGTCTAAACACCTTATTTTGTAGATGAGGAAACTTAAGACTCAGAGAGGTTGGGGAATCTGCCCAGTGTCACATAGTTAGGAGAGAAGATAGTTGGAGGATCCTAGAATGAAAAAGGATTATAGTAACCATAGAATCCAAACCCTTATTTTTTGTTATTGCTTAGTCATTTTCAGTCTCATGTTACTCTTTATGACCCCATTTGGGGTTTTCTTGGCAAAGATACTGGAGGGGTTTGTCATTTGCTTTTCCAGATCATTTTCTAAGGAGGAAACTGAGGCAAATAGGGTTAAGTGAATTACCCAGAGTCACATAGCTAGTAAGTACCTGAGAATCATATTTGGACTCAGGTTTTCCTGTATCTATCCAATGTGTCACCTAGTTGCCCCTTCCATAGAACCACAGATTTTGTGTTAGAATGCCTTTTAGAGATCTTCGAGGCCAATCTCTTCATTTTATAGATGATGAAACTGAAGTCCATGGAGTTAAAATGATTTACCCAATGAAGACACTGGCAAAAATGGAAGAGCTAGGGCTTTAATCAAGGTCCTCTGCCATTAAACCCAGAAGTCTTCTCCCTCTAATGTGATACTGCCTATATATTAAGTCTCTTTCATGCTTAAGCAATAGACTGCACAAAGGCCCAGGGTATAAAAAACCCAACAAAACAGGACACATTAAGGTGCCAGAGTCTAGTCTAGAATTTGTCTGAAGCATAGAGTTTGTAGAGGGAAGTAATATAAGAGAAGGCTATAATTGGAGAATGGTGCCAGATGATGAAAGGATCTGAAGTACAGATAAGGGAATTTAAACTTTATGGAGGAGGCAAGCCAGAGCTATTGAAGGTTTTTGAGCACTGAAGTAACATGACAAACTATAGAATCTGACAGAGGCATTAAAGATAGACTGTCTGGGAAGAATGGAGGCAGGAAGACCTGTTAGGAGGCTATTATAATAGGTGAATGGTAATGGAGACATGTATTAAGGTGGTGGCATTGGGAATTTAAAGGAAGGGATGGGTATGAGAGATAGGTCAGATGTAGATTTGGTAGCAGATTGGATGTGAGAGGTGAGTGAAAAGGGAAGAGAACAGTGTAGCTACAAACAGAAATAATGAAGCTTCAAAGAAGAAGGAATTTCAGAGGGAAAGATGATTAATTTAGTTTGGGAAGTGCTGAGTTTGAGGTGATTGTGGGATATCTAGGCTGACATGTCTTATAAGTCACTGAGGACATGGGAATATAAATGAGGAGACAAGTCTCTCTCTCTCTCTCTCTCTCTCTCTCTCTCTCTCTCTCTCTCTCTCTCTCTCTATATATATATATATATATATATATATATATATATGC